>NC_079173.1:20891717-21104217 GCF_947568905.1 Ostrea edulis | reverse complement strand
AAAAAGTAATGAATAAAACGCGTGATTGAGAGACCTTTTTCAAAAGTGAAAAATAATTATACTGAAAAGGAAATTCGGAAAAACCTCCCCGTAGGTAGTGAAATCTACATCAAAAAAGAAGGGGACGTGACGTGATATTTGGACAATCGACGAATAGCTACAATGTGCCGAACCCCAGGATCTAGCCTGAACACACCAAAAGTAATCCTAGTGGTGAAGAAATTCCCCGGTAATGTCCGGCGTTACTGATGAGGACAGGAAGTTGATTGCCCGCCTTTTAGTTCCCGATGGTGTAATATGTAGGAAAATATGCGCCCCCATTTTATTTGTGCCCCCTTTGCCCCTTGTTGTCAGTGGGCAAATTTTAAGACTGGGGAAATAGCTTTTTATTTTATCTCTTTTAGCGCAACTGTGTCCGGCGAATTTAAAACGGAGAGAAACCGTCAACAAGTGTAGAAAAGCGAAAATAACAGGGGCAATAATAACCCCATGTACAGTATGTTGTCAAAAAAGCGTGGATGGGAAAATGATCACCTCCTTCAATGGCTCAATATATAGAAGTCCTTAAGGAGAGTGAAGGAAGTTCGATATACTTGAAGACATTTGCTTCAAAATATGAAACCCTAGGGAATCGTAGTCAGACTTAAGTGAGTATTTTCGTTTCGGTATCACACCAAACAATGATGTTGAAACAAAATGACTTCAACTCTGTATCTTGATTTTTCTGTTATAATTTTTACCATGTGGGATCAAGCTAGCCCTCTAACTACTTTTAACAGTTGTAAGTCTTCATACTCAATGTAACAGATGAAACCAGTTCTCTCTCTCTCTCTCTCTCTCTCTCTCTCTCTCTCTCTCTCTCTCTCTCTATTTCTCTCTGCAATCCCTTACATCTGCAGCTAATGTTTTGGTTTTCTGTGTTGATGTAAACATGATATGTGAATAAACAAATTTTAAAAAAATGAAAATACCATTAGTGATATCCTGTTTTGATTTATCAGCATCTGAAAATAAAAAAAGGATCATACATGATCAAAATATATAGAACACAGCTGTATAGCTTTGTAAAATAAGAAGTACACATATACTGTATATCATTTTCTGCGTAAACATATTCCTTTTCTCTCATATTTGATCAAATTCCTTAAATGATACATTAACCATACACATTATATACATAAACAAATTGAATTTCACGGAGAAGTTCGTTAAAAAAGTACCTTTATTCATTTTTAGCAGATGCTTCCAATTCAATCTTTTCCAGTCTACATTCGTCTTATTTACGTAACACATCAAATAGCCTACTGGCTTTTTGCTGCTATCTTCTAGCTCAAGTTCTGTTTTGAAAAAGCATGTACTGCGTTTTTGAAAAGTAATTATTGGAGTAAGTGAAGACATCATTTTCGATGGTTTCACGTTTTCACGGAATTCCAAGTTCACCTTTCCACCCGATTTTATCATAAAATCTGCGGACTCGTCACATTGTTGTATCTGCTGCCATCCTCTTTTCACCAAGGAATTTGACTTCTTGTTAAGATGGAACTGTTGCGACTCTATGCATTCCACTCGTAGTTCAATGACATCTGGGTCATCCTCGGGAATCTTGAAGAGGGTCAGTAGTTTACATTTTGACTGCAATCCTAGTAGTGTAAGAAAACCATCGAGAATTGTACCGAGAAAACTTGAATTGGACTGGTCTGCTGGAGGAGGACGTCCATCAATTTTTACCAAATGTGTTCTAGATGAAATAAAATCAGTAATCATTTAGGTGTAAGTAGTTGCATTCCTATGAAAGGCGAAGACAACGAACAACGATCAATCTCATCAATCATAACTATTGTAAGCAATACAAAATAGGGAGGTGGGCAAACACGGACCCCAGGGATATACCAGAGGTGGGATCAGATGCCCAGGAGGAGCAAAACATTCCCTGTCGACCGGTCACACCCTATATCTTGATAAGGTAAACGGAGTTATTCGTAGTCAAAGTCAGTGTGCCAAGAACGACCTAACAATCGGTATGAAACATATCAAACAGCATTTGACCCAATGATAAGTTATATAAGATTAATTTAACAAAGGTACCAGTAGGTTTTAATCAAATCCATAACATTTATTCTCATGTAAGTGAGAAGCATAAAATGGATTAAAAATCAGCAAAGCATAACTTTAAAAAAAAAAACCAATTAATATTAATACGTGAAAATAGAATGCACAAAATTTAAGACATGGTATTGAAACTCACATTGAATTTCCTTTCATTGTAAAAGCAACATTTTCCTTGGCCGTTGGTTCCATTAGTTGAGTAGACCAATTAGACTTTCCTGATTCTGAGGAGATGATGACGTATGTATTATCTCCTTCTCGTTTTTCAGGAAATTCAATCAAGCTATTTTCAACTGGGGCTGTCGTTGTAACTTGTATGCCTTCAGATATTGTGTACTTGTTGAATTCTTCTGGGTTTTCATCTTGATACCCTTTTATACGATCTTTGTCTGTCATGTGCACCTAACAGTTACATGAGCTTGTTAATCATTTCAAAATGCAAGTTATCATATGTGTAGAAATCAAAACTGATATGGATGGAGAAAGAATAAAGCAAATATTTTCATATGGAATGTCAGTGTAATGAAGCAGGAAGTTCGATGCATTTTGAAGAAAAAAGGTTTGTTTCAATTTTAAACACATGGTTGTGTTCTAAATGCAGCATAAAATCAATGTAAATACAGTTAGATCTACTCCATATACATGTATATACTTTATGCAAATTCATGAAATAAGAAACCTTGTATTTGGCGGTTAGACCCTTTGTCGTTGAGATTGGAGGAAGTCTGAAGGAACATTTAGCCTCAGGTATTGACATAGAGGAACCCTTGGATAGATCGTCCTTTGAAAATTTGTGTTCTCCGGATGGAAAATTATAGTGCACAACAAAGAAGTCCCCTGGCTCAATATCCATCGTGACCTTGTTTTCCTTGTAACATAAAAAAGAATTTATTGAATTGCAACTGCTCTTAAATTGTGAACTATTTATGTATACTATATGTAATACCATCATTTCATACAGCTAAGGCCAGACTATGCTAATCTCATGGCATCGCATATCCTATAATAGCACAGAAATGTTCACAATAAACATGAAATGAATGACTAATGAAGAGGTTAATATAACGAACAGTATTCAATTGCATAAATTCCAAAAGGTGTACATAATTCAGAGATGGGCAAACACAGACCCCTGGATATACCAGAGGTTGGGTCAAGTGTCTAGGACGAGTTAGAACTCCCTGTTGACAATTCATACAATGTACTTACGGTGAGCCCTGAATGTTCATTTAATTTGATCTAATTTGTTAGGCTAGGCTAATAAATTGCTTCGTATCATATCTACATTACTATTGTCTTGTGCAGATGGATCTACAAGCGTGCATCTTAAGGCGTAATAAGTTCTTTGGCAGGAATGTGACGAATGGAAAAGCTATAACGCATAAGTCCCTTCCTTAATCTCTAAATTCTTAAGGGTAAAGAAGATGCGGGTGTGACCGGTCGACAGGGAATGCTTATTCCTCCTAGGCATCTGATCCCACCTCTGGTGTGTCTAGGGGTCCGTGTTTGCCCAACTATCTACTTTGTATTGCTTATAGGAGTTGTGAGATTGATCACTGTTCATTATCTTCACATTTCATCCTTTGCCCTTAGAAGCGGCGTTAATGCTTTGTGATGTTTTAACCCGGAATTCCCGGCCAGTTGAATAATTACCAAAGCGATCGCATCTCCATATAATAGCCAATACTTCCTTTTCTATTTGGGCATATCTTTGCTCAGTTTCTGACATTGACCTAGATGCATAGACTACATGTTTTTATGTTTGTTTATGTATTTGCCTTAGGATGGCACACAGACCATGAGATGATGCATCCACAGGAACCATTACATGTATCTCTGCTTTTGTGTCATAATGCGTCAGACATGGAGACATGGAGACATTCAGCGCCCCATTCAACCTTTCCTGTGATGAACCGCAAGCCCATGCGTTTTTCTGTTTAAGCACCTCTCTGCTTTGACTTTTTGTGATTCGATACTAATGCCTCTTTCGTCTATAATATGGCCCATAAATGTTATTAATGACCTTGAAAACTCGTATTTCTTGTTAATAAGGGTGAGACCATAGTCTCTGAGTACGCTTAAAACATTTTGACTTGCTGCATATATACGAATGTTACCCAGGTGAAATAGCACACCTGCAATTCCAATTTTAAAAAAGAACTCACTAGCTGAATTTATTCCAAATGGAAGTGTATTGAAATAAAATCTCCCGTGTGGAGTTATCAAAGTTCTGAGCAGCCGTGATTTAGTGGCCAGGTTTATTTGCCGAAACCACAAGTTTACATCACGTTATTAAAATAATTTTGCCCCTGATGGTTTGGATAAAGATTCTTCAACAAAGGGAAGGGGTGATTTTCTCTATTAACAGATGCATTGGGTTTCTACAGGTCTACACTTATTCTTACGTGACAATTTGGAGCCACAACCATTCAAGTGCATCATTCGGTTGGTTCATCAAGCTTTGAGATAACACTCAATTTTTGCATTCTAACTCATCCTTGACCTTAATTCTCTATGCAAATTGTACCTTGCAGAGTGTTGAAAATGGATATTGTACATAGTTTTCTTTCAGGGATATATTGTATTCCCATTCAGTTTTCCCCAGTCCATTGAAAATGGTAGGGCATCTATCGTGGAAATATTTCTCTGATTTGGGCTCTTGCACGTTTATAGCCGCAATGTTTTGATGATGTGAAATGCTACAATTGCCGGTCTACGCAGTCGAATCAGAGTGGTGTCTAACAATTTTTGTTGGCGGGGGATGACTGAGCATAAGATATACGATATGATGTTATACAATTTTAATGTTTATTCATTATATATTCATACATTCTGTATTTACGGTAAGACACCAAGCTGATTGTTAAAGGAGTAATTAATCTTTGGCTTTTGAATTTAGGAACCTTTGGAAATGTCGTTCTTTGCACACACAATATCCTGCCTCATTATTAGCTGAATTTTTTTTTAAACAACAAAACTTTCAAACAAAACTGAACAGCAGATAAGTAAATACATTTACAAAAAATAAATTCCCGTTTACTAACTTCACTTTATTAAATATCAAACAAAAATAGAAGACAAGACGAAGTAATTATGACACAATTACCTCCACTTTGACATTTTGTGCTGATTTCCACTTCCCGTCCTTCCGCACTTTCCCACCCACAGAAGACCAAGAAAATTTATCGATGTTGTCAACACACACAGTGCTTGCTGATCGGAATCCGTCCATTTTGTAGGTTCGGATCACCTCGGTAGGTTCAAAATCACTATCTTTGATGTCTTCGCTGCATTCTTCGGGTGAAACCTTTGTCATACTCAAGTCGAAATCCATATCAAAATCTGAATCGGATACTTCTTCAAAATCTGAATCAGTTACTTCCTCAAAGTCTGACCCAGTCAGCAGAGTCACGTCCTCTTCCACTTTTTCTTGTCCCGGAGGAAGGCTAAAATTTTATTTCAAATAGAATGTACAACTATTAAATCTACATGTATGTCTCAGTTGAAGTTTTCTTTGAAAGGTACTACAGAATGATATATTGTCTAATTATCGCACAATGTTGAAGGCAATAATGAAAATTGCCACCCCCAAGGAAACAGTTTTCAAATGGAGGCTGAGTGAGTTGCAAAATGGATTTAGAAAGGTGATAAAAATCCAATACTGTTGATCCTTAAATATGCGTGATGAATTTATTTTCGTGTAATTTCGCGAGAGGTATCACTAACAAATTAAAATTTTTGGTTTTTAGTTCTGTTCTTAAAACACATGCAAGTACTCTTGGTTAACAGAAGACACACGAATTTATGTTCGCGTGATTTGACGTATACTAGTCTTTTCGCCATATTAAGTACTCGCCTTAAAGAATCTACAGTACTTTCATAAAATTTAGTTGAACCCGATTGGTTGAAAAACCTTTGATAAATCATACTACATGTATTACCCCCTGAATAATGAAACAACGACCTACATCATGATAAAACGTAGCAACAGACAGCCCTATGACAGCAATTATAAAAACATATTGACTTTGCTTAAAGTATGCATGCATGGATTACCATACTTTTTCACTATTATCATTTAGGAGTTGTGTGTCCCCAAATGAGATTATAAATACCCTGCAATAATTTGAGTATACTTGTAACACGCAAAGTGATTGGTTGAACTCACTGGAAAAAAATAGTTCATATTGTACATGCATAACCTACATGTAGATTGAAAGGGGAAACGCCCCATTGACAAGCTAAGAAAACATTACTTTTTTCTTTCTGATTTACAATGCAACACTGGTGATTTTTAAGTGCATTATCAAATAAAATAATTAAAGATGCACATTTCATTCTTGATGCCAAACAAAACATAGATCTATCTACTTTTAACCCCGAAAAAACTGTGGTGCAATATAATTTCTGAACGATTATCTCCCTCATGCATAGCTCTTATCCTTGGACTAATTTGGCTCCACTTTTTGGCACGCTGTTTTTGGCTATATTTAGCTCTAAAACTTCACAGTTATTTCGGATTTCAAACATCTCGGTTGAGCATCACTGAAGAGACATTATTTGTCGAAATGCGCATCTGGTGCATCAAAATTGGTACCGTATAAGTTTTACATACATATATGTAAATTTAAACAATAACATAAAACAACGATATTATCACATATGCAAAAATGGATCTGTTATGTTTTGAAATATATTTGGGAGAAAATTCCTTGATCCGCCTCTTAAAACATAGAATGCGTCAAATTTTCAAAATGACTTCAAATTGATATCCGTGGATCACGATCAGTCGAGTGCTTCGTAGTATATTATACTGTGTCTGATTTAATTTGTGCCAATGATACATTCTGTGGTAGGTTTTTATGCAGTTTGAAATTTTTATTAAAATCCACAAATTATTACATTTTCTGGTAGGCTTTATGTATTGGAAAATTTCAAGAGTATGCATATCCCCCAAACTTTCAAGTCGATCTTAAAGATCCTGCGAAGTAAACATCAGGCGCACATGTGTTTGCTTAAGCAAAATTTCTTTAATCAAGATTCCTTGTAAATTTCACCTTAAAGAACAATCTTTCCATATCATATGAAGCACTATCTTGGCTGCTGTCAAGGTTGACGCTTCGTTTATGGTTGCTTATAAGTGATTTTGCATATATATAATTTCTATTTAGTGGCGATTGTTCGCATTTTTCAAAATTAAAGCTTGTTTAGTCTTATTGCATTAAAAGATAAGGAATGAAGCTAATTCTTACCTACATGTATGGTGTACGATGTAATTTAACTTTGTTCAATTTACAAACATTATCTTATTAATCGAATTCGCGGTATGATTGATTGAATATTCTTTAACTTCCCTCTCGAGAATATTTCACTCATATGGAGACGTCACCACTGCCGGTGAATGGCTGCAAAATATCGGCCTATGTTCGGCGCTTATGGCCTTTAAGCAGGAAGAAAACATTATAGAATCAACTATAAATCGTTTTGCTTAAATTTTGTATCCACATTCTCTAAACATTTCAATAAGTATCACATAATTACTTGATCTATTTTATCATAAGAAGCTTACCATTTCCTCTTGGGGTCGACACATTGACATATGCGGTGGCATGCTAATTCTATACTCTTTAGAATCGAGTTTAGGTCTTTTTGATCACTGCAAAATAGATTGGTTGAATGTACATCAACTAAACTTTTAAATCAACTATAAGTACTATGCACATGGTCGTGTTCGATGTCTCATTGTTCTCACCCAAAGCACTTTCATCAACTATGTGGGAATTGGAATATCGATAAATTTAGATAAGGTGTATCATTACCTATCTTAAATATATTGGGCAAATCCGTACGTCGCCGATGCATCAAGTCAAAAATAACATGTGCAATTCTTTTGTGCACAGCGATTTTCATCACTTTCATCAACTTTCTATATCTATGTAGCAATATTCCATTATCACCTGCATGTCTTTAGAATTGCAAGTTAGAAAAATATCTAGAAACACTGTCCACTATGATAAATTTCTAAGGATATGGGCCCTCTCCAACAGGAGTTGCTTTAGGCTCTCTTTTCTCCCATTTCATATTTGATTTCTAAGGAGTGAATTAGATAGATAGTCACCGATAAAAAAAAAAAAAAACAAGAACGCACCGTTGATCGAATTTCAAACTGTTACACTTTTTGGCAGAATTCTTGACATAGAAAATGGTTCTCTTAAATGATAAAATTGATCGATGCCGTTTCCTTGTTCGATTCATTCTGAAATATCTATATATGTATAGGTAATATAGAAATTCAGCACTGCCATCTCAAGGTTTGTTGATGAAAGGTAGACATAAAATATCAAAAACAGCACTATTAACAGCAAAGTTCCATCCATGTTACTATATGTTTAGTGTGTGTTCTACACATTTTACATTTTAACAATCCCAGTAAGTACATGTACATTATTAAACTTCTTTCATTTAAAACACATATTTCAATTAGATGTGATTTGAAAATGTAAACTCACTGTTTTACTACCCTTTTAACCTTCCTTAAAGTGTAATTCTTAAACCAGGAGAGAGGGTAAGTTTTTAAGAAAAGTAAAGATAACTAAAATTAATCAATCTCATAAATCCTATACGCAATACAAAATAGATAGTTGGAAAAACACGGACCCCTAAACACATCAGAGGTAGGATCAGGTGCCTAGGAAGCGTAAACATCCCCTGCCGACCGCTCACACCCGCCGTGAACCCTATATCTTGATCATGTAAACGGAGTTATCCGTATTCAAAATCAGTGTGCCACGAACGGTCTAACAATCGGTATGAAACACGTCAGACAGCATTTGACCCAATGATAGGTTATATTGGCAAACTAGATCGTTAAAACGACCATAGAATTTGCGAAATGCTGCCTTTAAAAGAGATAGAAAAGCTTTATTTCTTCTATCTTATAATCGTCTCCATGACAAGTCCATTGATTTAAAATTGAACGTACAAATGCAATTTCTCATTATTTCCTTTTATTCTGTGAACCTGGCTACTATCATGTGCTGACTCCAGATCACATCCATTCTGTTTTAGTTGAAGGATATTTCATTCAGATCAATTGTTAGACTGTTCTTGACTACGAAATATTCATTTTACCTAATCGAAATATAGGGCTCATGGTGGATGTGACCAGTCAACAGAGGATGCTTACTCTTCCTTGGCAAATCATCCCGCCTCTGGTGTACCCTTCGTGTTTGTCCTTCTCTTGGTTTTATTTTGTTTGTTGGAATTGTGAGATTTATCACTGTTCTTTATCTTCATTTTTTTTTCATTCAATACAGAAAAGGACTGGGGAGTAGACTATAAGATATAAATCAATATTTAATATAATTCTTGTCATGTATTATTACAAAATTATCATACAAGTCTACAAAAATTGAAAAGTTTTTACGATGAAAGATACATACGTCTTAGAACACACAGAGAGAAAAAGATTTAAAGTAAAACAAAGTTTACAAAATACAAAACAAATACAGACAACTGAGACACAGAAATTAAGTAACCTTGCAGGGTAAGGACTTCATACCTTTTAATGTAATCCCTCATCAATTGTTTGCATTCTTTGATTAAATCGCACACTGAACTTATGTCCGGCTTGAAATCTACCGGTACCTCATTAGACGAGCTACAATATAGTTTATTTCACATTTAAGTCGCGCGTTCCAACTTATAATAATGCAAGTATATCTATATTTCCTATAAATTTACATGCAAGTGCCATTTGACATAACATGGTTATTAACTAATGCCTAATATTCAGCAATAAATTTCATCAGTAAGTTAATTGTGAGTACTAAAGAAGAGGAATATGTTTTCCATAAACAATGTCCATAATATTAACACCAGTAATGTCTGAATAAAAAATCACTAATCGTTATGACATCAATTGGCATGATAAAGTAATACATGCTTATCATAATGATGACAGAAAATTCACTAAATTATCTCCTATTTCTGGACAAAGTACTCGTACACTGACCTCATGCTGCGTACAATGCTGACTGACTGCTTGAAGAGTACCCGTGTTCGTCTAAACATCAGTCTGTATTTCGCCTTTTCTGAGTTCCTTAAAATAAATTCTGAAGAAGTTTGATTTAGAACACATATACACATAAAACACATCCACAATGAGGGAAAACACAAAATATATAATATATAAGTGTTCGTTTCGTTCTTCATTACGGTGCTTTATGTATTTGGCTTTGTGGATGCGATATTTCTCGGTATCGTGTGTTGTTGAATTTCATTGCTGTTTTGCATCATTATTCATCCACTGCATCATCTTGACCAGTCTGTATACCTTTTTTTCCTGTTTGTTTCATGGTTTTTCTCAATTACCCCCACCCCAACATTTGTTTGTCATTTATATGTGTTCGTGTGACCGTCTTTGTCGTTTGACTCGTATTTACTGGTTGACTCACCATAATATAAATTATGTAATACCTAGCGTTATGTAATTTAACGTATAACCCGTCTTCTTTCGTTTCGGTCTTCATGTTAACTTGAATTTTGAATCCTAGGCACCTGATCCCACCTCTGGTAAATCCAGGGGTCCGTGTTTGTCCAACTACTGGTATCTATTTTTGATTGCTTATAGGAGTTGTGAGATTGATCACTGTTCGTTATCTTTACCTTTCATTATTGTATTGTTCCAGATTGTTTCACTTAATTTTGTCTTCTAAAGCAAGGTTCCAACATAGAACTGATTTTACGTCTCTTCGGTCTTGATTATCTTCATTATCGACTTTGTGTTTCTAAATTGTACCATTATTGAATGTATTACATAATTTTACGTAATCCTGTCTACTAAAACACCAATTCCAGCACAACTCTTTCAAATTCGTTTCGGATTTGAGTATATGCATATCATTATTATGTTGTTACAGATTATTTCACGTAATTTTTGTATTCCAAAACAGTACTTCGTTCAGATATATTTTGTTTAGTGGTATATACGACTTATCTTATCGGGTTCACGGCAAATGTGACTGGTCAAAAAGGAATGGTCACTTCTCCTGGGAATCTGATCCCACCCTTGGTGCGTCCTTGGGTCCGTGTTCGCCCGGCCCTTCATTTGTGGCTGGTAAAACTTTTTTTCTTACACTAAGCAAAGGACAGATCGTCCCTAAGATTTATCTAATTCTTCATGTCGTTGGTCAAATCGGTGCTTTTATGTAATTTTTTTTCCATTTGACCTTGTACATGTATCTACTATGTGGATACGACGATTTTAAGTATCGGGTGTTGTTGAATATTAGTGATATATGTGTATCATGTAAATGTGTGTATAACGTTCAAAATGTACAATACTTGCTGATTATCAATATTAGATATAAATGAAGAGAAAGTCTAGGCCTAAACGACAGTTTCATTAAATCTGTTCGCATGCTTGTTGCTGATATTTTACCTTTCTCCCTCCGGCATGCATTTAATTACTTCCCTCGCCAGACCGCATGCTCTTTGTATGTAGTAGTGCTGTTGAACCATGCAGACAAGAAATGGTTTGAAGTCGTCAGAGGATCTGTAAAGAATATATCGTGCGTGCTTCTTACAAATGCAGCTATGTTAAAGACACTACACAATACTTCGGAAAATGGGCACATTATGCAAAAGGTATCTTCTTTGTATGAATGTTGTATCACTTAACAGGTCGAATGTTGTTTGATGTGTACCATACCATATTACTAGGTTGTTTTTACTACGGAGTACCACATTTACTTGATCATGATTGAGGCATACTTTAAACTTTACTGATTTGAAGACGAGATTTTGCAATCTTTAATTTCCAAAATGGGAAAAGCAAGATCATGTATCAGTTGATAATATATATTTGAATTCTAGCTTGCAACGTGCTTACCAACGGTATGACTTTGCACACGTTAAGAATATTGTGAAATGAATTAGGAGGGGGCTATTGGCGCATTATTCACCAAAAGGGGGGGGGGGGTTCGTAATTTAATAGTCGATTAGAAATGCGGTACAAAATGTAAAATAAGCAAGTACTTTAAATGATTGAACAATTTATATGGTAAACGATTGAGAGGTGCTAGTTATGCATATCAAACAAAGCAGCCTTTAAACAGAATTCTTTCGAAAAGGTTTGCTAGATATGAAAAGCAGGTTAGGATATTTATCAACAAATGCTATAAAGAAGACAGGATTGAGAGCGGATATGTATCCCTGGAAACTCCAGTGGTGGAGCACTGAGGAATAAACATCCTCGATGACCAGTCAAACCCGCCGGGAGGCCTCAATCTTGATCAGGTATGAAACACGTCAAACAACATTCGACGTAATGATTGTTCGTATAACATATAATGTCATTATGACAAGTATAGAATATGCTGAATTTAATGCTGAATTTAAACGATACTTTTGAAACCATTGTAACATCCTTTTATCTATTGGTAGGCTGCCTATATCAAAAAATTAATTAAATTCCGAACATAATCTAGCACATCAATTAAGATAACAGGCATATCCGACATACGCAGGTGACAACGGAACATATAAAGTTGACGATATAGAAGGTAATTCATCCCGTTGGTCACAAAGTTGAGGTCTTAGTTTGCAGTTAACTTCTTTCTTCAGTGAATCATTCAATCATGAAGGCGATATGAAAGACTATATGCATGTGTCTTATACCGGGATGTATCGAATCGACATATGAATGAAACTGAGAACTGGTAATAGGTAATGGACAAACGTCGCCGATGAAAGCCACAGCAAGCTATTTCTTTCTTTTTTCAGGTACGGGGTTTTGGATAAATTCTGTCACATAGCAGGTCAACCAATAAAGGAGTACAATCTATATCTTAAATTTCAACAGACTGCTGGAATACCTTATCTCTGAAGACTGTATTCAATAGATGTTTTCAATGACGAATCCCTTTTTATCATTAACTTAAGAGTAATTGTGTGAAGGATCAGAAGGCCAGGGTGTTTAACAAACTAACCTTAATAGGTAGTGGCTGCTCCAGCGACACGCGTTTGTTATTGGTTGCTTGCTTGATTGTATATTGTTTAACGGCCCTCTCATGAGTTTTTCACGCATATGGAGTTGCCGGTGAAGGGCCGCAAAATTTAGACCTATTCTCGGGGCTCACAGCCTTTGGGAAGGAGAGGTCTTTAACCTGCCACTCCTGCTGTGGCAAGGACCGCCCTATTTAATCACCTCTTACGAAAAGCAAGGGGTACTGTGGATCTACTCGGATCCCCTCGGGATCGTTCACCATTGGAAGTAAAAGTTAATGGTAATTCGGATGCCTTAAAATGGACGCTTCATGTTACGGATGCATTGGCATGGTAAAAAAAAAACCACTCATCTGCTTCGAAGGTAAGAGCTTTGCATGGGTCTTAGTTTATTACACTTCATCTAAGGCAGGTGTCATTGGAAAACGTTTTGAACGGGATGTACAAATCTTACGAACAAATAAAAAGTCCTTAGTGTGTTCTATGTTCCGAAATATTGAAACAAAATACATACCGAGCATTGTTTCTTTTCATTGCTTTTAGCACTGGATTGATTTGTTTAGCGACACATTCACAGAACGTTATACAGTATACATGCAAGTCTTTCCTGCATCTATAAACAGAAAATAGACACTCAATTATAATACCATCACAAGTTCTAAAACACACAATCTCAGCTATCGTAAATGTAGGATGCATTCCATGACCATGTTTACCACAATATCAATTATAATATCATCACAGGTTCTAAAACACACAATCTCAGCTATCGTAAATGTAGGATGCATTTCTTGACCATGTATACCACAATATCAATTTCATGCTCTAGGGGTACATATGGTTGTGGTAGTGAGGATATGCCAATGACTTCAAAATCTCTTCCAAGAAGAGAAATGAAATCAGTTAAATCAAGTCCCCGCATATTTTTTCTCAAACCATGCAAGGTGATACTTCTATTTAGTATATAAATATACATTGTAGTTTTACCGCTCTTTGTGATGTCACAATCAATATTAGTTTCGTAAATGAAAAAGAAATTCCAGCAAATCATCAATAATAAGTTATGATGCTGTGTGTAATATTGATTCTTACGCTTGGATATCAGTTGTTTGAACACCCTCAATTGTGGCATCGTTAGAGAGGTCGGTTGAGGTTTGAGGTGTGAAGAAAGACATCAGACTATCGAGTAGCTCTGGTATGTGACCAATGTCTTTTACTTTTTCATGGTGGCGAATTGAAAAGCTGGAAATAAAAGCATATGGTGTTTCAAGGACAATAGTTTTAAATGATGTTTTTCCATTCCAATAATTTGTTTGCGACGAGGTTTTTGATTGGATTATTTTGAAATGGTATCCATGTAGTACTCAATAGGCATATCATATATTTTTTAATAAATATCAATCTTATATTTTTTTGCAATCAATTGGCATTGCTATATATTTTATGATTAATAGAGGTGTTATATATTTTATAATCAATAGGCATGGTATATATTTTGCAATCAATAGGCATGTTATATTTTTTGTAATCACTAGAGATGTTATATTTTGTAATGATTAGAGACGTTATATTTTGTAATGGCTAAATATGTTAAATTATGTAATGGTTAAAGATATTAAATATAGGGCTCACGGCGGATGTGACCGGTCGACAGGGGATGCTTACTCCTCCTAGGCACCTGATCCCACCTCTGGTATATCCAGGTGATCGTATTTGCCCAACTATCTATGTTATATTTTGTAATAGTTAGACATGTTATATTTTGTTGTAGCTTTTGTAATTGATAGGAGTGTTTCATCTTTTGTAACTAGTAAGAATTTGCGATATAAACAATAAACAAAATATAGTGGACAATACAGCATTATTAAGTACTTTTCGTTGGGAACGTGGTTGGTTTATCACTTGAATAATTACATTTCAGATTTTAAAAATATATAAATATATGCTACATGTGTTTATTATTGGAAGGAGGATCAATCATGAATTTCTGATTGGAAATGAAAAATATTCCTTACGAAATAAATATTCTATGCTTAATGTATTTGCAAATAAAGAGAAATTTCTGTATTTTACGTATCCATACAAGGAACTCACCTTTGTGCAATCTGGCCGCATAAATCGCACACTATTTTGCAAACATCGTTGGCTATATCAAAGGTCAATGGGAAAATATCCCTGCAATGTCTGAGTAGAAAATAATTTACATGTACGCTCACATTCCAATTTTGTATTTCACATTCAACGCATGCTTTATATAATCTTAAATATACATATGTAATGACATTAAATGATTCTTTTTAAATCCAGTGTATGCATCACCGCTATCATTCCCTACAGTTAAAGACGTAAAACATGTTATTAGTTATGTAGACACTTAAAGTGGTAATACAGAAATATATGGGGTCCTTGAAAAAATCATATTAGGCGAGGACCCCATACATTTCCGTATTACCCCTCAAAGCGTATATATAACGAATTAATCCCGTCGCTGATTTTAGACCTACCTATATATAAATTAAAGTCATTTGGACATTATTCATTCTTGTTGCTTTTCTACTGTACATGTATACATGTAACAGTCATGATAAATGACTGCAATGTATGTATTCTTGAGATACTTTATCAAACGTACAACAATGAAAAAGTGGCTGCAACATTTAAACCATCAACAACGGGATAAAAACAAGTTTTTCAACAAACTGTAAATTAAACAAGAGGTCCAAGGGCCTAGAATCGCTCTTCTAATAAATTGTACAACCCCACCATTTCTATTCTTAGCCTCTTAGTATTCTAAATCTTTAGTTAAATCCTAAGAATTCAAACAAGTAGGTCAATGTGACCTACTTTTTGGTTTACACATTTTGAGAACCCAAGAAATATCAGCTGACAAAGTTTGATGATTTTAAGCCAATTAGTATCTGAATATTGAAATATAGCTGTCAAATTCCAATCGTAGGTCATGGTGACCTACGTTTTGGTCAGCGAACTCCGAACATGCAAGACCCATCAACTGAAAAAGTTTGATGACTGTAGGTCAAATAGTATCTGAAATATATAAATATAGCCGTCAAATTCCAAAAGTAGGTCAAGGTGACCTACTTTTTCGTCAACACCCTTCAAACATGCAAGACCCAACAACTGACAAAGTTTGATGACTGTAGGTCAAATAGTATCTGAATTATATAAATATAGCCGTTCAATTCCAAAAGTAGGTCAAGGTGACCTACTTTTTGGTCGACACAAACCGAAGACTGAAGATGCATCAACTGACAAAGTTTGATGATCCTAGGTTTTACAGTGCCCAAAATATGCATCTAAAATTGAAAATGTGAAATTTGAATATCTGCAAAATTCAAAAAGTACGTCACTGTGATCTACTTTTTTATAAATATGTTTCAAGGCCTCAAGATGCATCAACTTACAAGATTTGATGATTCTAAACCTCTCGGTATTTGAAATAACAACTTAAAATATATCTATAAATGATAAGCCATAAAATTCAGAAAGTAGGTGAAGGTGACCTATTTTTCAGTTGACGCATTTCAAGGTCCCATGATCCACCAACTGACAAATTTTGATGATCATAGGCTTCAAAGTGTCCAAGATATGCATCAAAATTAATTTTAAAATAAATACCTGCAAAATTCAAAAAGTAGGTCACCGTGACCTACTTTTGAGACAACTTGACACAAGGTCCTAAGATTCATCAACTGTCAAAATTTGATGATCCTAGTCCTTATAATGACTAAAATATCAAAGATTTAAGGAAATATAAATTTAGGTCAACTTTGAAGTGACCTTGAGACCACGCCCTTTGCCCCAGGGTAATGCCTTGAACAATTTTTAATCTACAACATATCCTCATCCTTATGTGTAAGTTTGGTGATAATCTGCCCAGTGGTTCTTGAGAAGAAGATTTTTTAGCAATCACTACTTTTGTTTGTATTTTCCTGATTATTTCCCCTTGTTAAAGGGTCACATCCCTCTATTTATTATGTATGAAAGCCCTTGGGCCAATGATACCCTGTAACAAATTTGAAAAAAATTGGCCAAGGGGTTCTTGAGTTATAGCCCTTTTTCTAAAAAGTTTACGCACACCGCACACCGCACGAATGGCCATACCATTAGCTCTTTGAGCCTTCGGCTCAGAAGAGCTAAAAATGAATGCATTTGTTTTCCTATACTTATGACATCATAATAATCGCTGAGTCCAGTGACAGGTTATATGTATTCTCATGACGTCATAATACACATATGTGGTCAGTAAACCACGTGGAAGGGGCATATTGACAATATTAGGTTAGTAAGAGACATAACATCGTTGTATGTAATATTGATTTCAGCCAATGAAATTTCAAGATTTTTGTCAGAGGCAGGACAATACATAATGACAGTCTTTCTTTAAGTCTTAGGAATCTTCATATGTCTCCCAGCAGTTCATCTATGACATTTAAAAATTGGCTGGCAATTCCGTACATTAATTCTATTTTTAAAAACAATTAATTTATTGGCATTCCATGTATATGTAATAAAGATATCATTTTGTTATCCAAAATTATGGCATTCGAACTCATGATCCAACTATAGGACAGATGAATCCATTATATCGCTGTATATTATATCTCCTACCTGAATCTGATGACAGGTGAATCCTTTGTACCGCGGTATATTAGATTTCTTACCTGAATCTGATGACAGGTGAATCCTTTGTACCGCGGTATATTAGATTTCTTACCTGAATCTGATGACAGGTGAATCCTTTGTACCGCGGTATATTAGATTTCTTACCTGAATCTGATGACAGGTAAATCCTTTGTACCGCGGTATATTAGATTTCTTACCTGAATCTGATGACAGGTGAATCCTTTGTACCGCGGTATATCTTCAGTAGAAGATTCAGACACGTCGTGGTGTCGGTAATAATGTTATGTCCTTTTGTCCACGCTTCATCGTTTGTCCTATTTAAACATATGCATAAAAACCTCTTTTCGTAAACTAGATATATGTATTACATAATGTGTTAACGTATAGATAAGATGGGGCAATATCTTCAGTAACATGTATCCCAATCTGCAATTCATTTTCAATATCTTTAAACCTATTTTCATGTATGATATATGATGCTATAACTTTATGAAAGTAACGATAATGTTGGAAAAGATCGTATTCAGTGCACAGTATAATGAAATTTGACAATACCCATTTCTTACACATATAATTGTCTCATTTTGCATACTCACATTGATAACAGAGAAGCCTTATCTTTCAAACTTCCTATGTATGTTCTGGTTTCTTTGATTCCATCGGTGATTATATCATGAACTTTACTGAAACAGACGGTGTAAATACATACCTCTTATCTTTAATTTTCATTCATTAACATGAAAGGTGAAGATAACGAACAGTGATCAATCTCATAACTCCTATAAAGGTGAAGATAACGAACAGTGATCAATCTCATAACTCCTATAAAGGTGAAGATAACACAGTGATCAATCTCATAACTCCTATAAGCAATACAAAATAGAGAGTTGGGCAAACACGGACCCCTGGACACACATGTAGTGAGACATACGAAATTAGAATACATATATGTCAATTAAATTATATTTCCAAATTGCTGACTAGAGAATAAAATAGTGTACGCATTGCACCTAAATCACTGTTTAATCGTATTCCTATCAAGTGTATACATAAGGATACAAATGTTTTGAAATTACCAAGATATATCCCTGTGCCTGTAAGATGTAAAATACAGAAATACTCACATTTTGTTTTGATCTGCTCTAGGAAGTAATTGGATTAACTTGTCAGCTGTCTGTTTTATTTTTTCTGAATAAACGTAAAAGCATAAAAGGGAATGAAGTAATACAAGATTTCATTACTTTTATAATCTTTCAACAAAAATAAAAGAAAATAAGTCATTTCATTTCCACACACATTTTATCGTTTCACAGAATAAATCTCATTAGTAATGAAAGAAACGATAGAAAGTAGTTCCCCTGGGTACCTTAAAGACAACTGGATATCACAATTGAACAGGACTATGAGAGTCCAAGATTTGTGTGTTATTATTATATATGATAGCAGTATGTTTGATAGATATTCAGTGGCAGCGTTTTGCAATGTAAACACACATGATTTAATTAGAATTCATCATATGCTTTAGCACATTGACTACAATGATACAGAATCCTAAACTTTTCAGATATAATACAATCCTGATTTGTTTTAGAAGCACACTATCGCCTCATTATATCGTCACCTTTGACTCAACCATTTTGGCATTATTTCGAGGGTGTCGTTATCAAGAGTTTGGCCATTTTAACTCAACACTTTAACGATAATGGGGTCATCAAATTAAATCATTATTGTCTTTTTGTTGCCGTCCGATACACAATATGTAAAAACACGCAGGTATTGGTTCTTGAAATTTTTTTGGGATAGCATGCGCTTGTGGTTGGTGGTTTGATTGGTTGGTTGTTTTAAGTCCCGTGGATGATTTGCCACTACCAGCTGTAAGTAAAAGTACCACAAATTCAGACTTATGTTTGGAGGTCAGGGTCATAACAGTGATGGTCCTTTAAGGTGACAACGTCTATCGCGACACGGGACCTCTGTTTTTAAGGTCGTATTCGAAAGACAAGTAATTTTTACTTACTTCTAAATACTCCTTAAGCGTTTGGAGAAGGAATAAACAATACCTAACTGTACATTGTATGGCATGAGAGGGGCTCGAACTCACGACCTTCCGGTCACGAAGCGAACGCTTTACCACTGAGCAACTGCGACCGGTTTCTGCTCTTGTGTCTTTGTATACCATGTAAATACAGGATTTTATGATAGTTTCCATTTTGTCATGGTAGGTTTTACAATGATTGAATAAGTTTAGAAGTTCAGATACAAGTGAAATAACTAATACAATTTTTTTGTTTCTGGAACATTAAAATATGATGGCACACATAAAATAAACACAAAGTCACATGATACACAGAATTTACAACAGTTGAAGGTAGCTTTGTGTGCATGAACAATCACAATTTGGTTTCTCTGTCAGTTCATTGTGTATATTGTATCTGAAAATGTCACTCGACTATCTGTACCATCGGATCATCATTTTACTTTAATTTAGAAAATTTAGAAGAGAGGGGGCATCCGTGGCCGAGTGGTTAGAGCATCGCGCTCAAAATCACACGGCCTCTCACATCTGGTCGGCGCGGGTTCGAATCCCGCTCGCGCCGATAAATGAAAAAGTTTCCCAGTTTACTTTCGGAAGGTCGGTGGTCTCTTCCCAGATGCATTGTATCTGGGTTCTCTCTTCCACAAATAAAAAACTGGGCGTCACCATATAGCTGAAAAATTATTGAGTTTGGCGGAAAAACATCAATCAATCAATCAATAATTTAGAAGAACTGCCATTACAATATGTATCTTACCCTTCTACATTGACATTTGGTTCTGATTTATTATAGCATATCATTTCAATAGAAGTTGAAATTTAACATAAAGACAAATATACAGAAAACAATATGGGAGGTAATAGAAACTCCAAATATTTCAGTCATCAAATCATAGCGGCATATTGTTGACTTTAATCCCAGAAAGCTTTTCATCTCTATTTGAAAGCGTTCCAGTCAAAAAGGGTTCACGTCCCTATCTGAAAGCGGTCTCGCAAAAAGGGTGCACGTCTCTATCTGATAGCATTGTAGTCACGAAGGGTTCAAATCCATATCTGAAAGCATTCCAGTCAAAAAGGAAAAAGGGAGGATAAAAACATTAAGTGGTGCGTCGCCATAACGACCAAAAGGGAATTTGGAAAACAAATAAATGTACAACCATATCTGAGAAAAGTAGCAGACACATTTCTTTTTGAAAGCAAAAAATTGGCCATATTCACCGTAGGAAAGTGAATTTTAAAGAAAATGATATCCGACTTTTCTCTAACAATAAATAGTGACAATAATGTTTGAATGCTTGATTTATAAGTGAGATTTATGTGGACAAAAACATCTCAAAATGATTGGGGTGATTTGGGGGTTTTTGTGGGTTTTTTTAAAGCCGGAAGTTACCGTTTTAACTTCTGAGAAGTCTAAAATTTTCTGAATATCCAAAAGAGACCGAATCATACCATGCAAAAGGATACATTAGCTGCACAGACTAATTCTTTCAAAATCTTCATGCATGCCAGTAAAAGAATTAAAATAAGATTAGATGTATTAATGGGCTTAGTATATTTGAAACTGTGATGTTAATTGATAACAACGCTTAACTTAACATCTATTCGTTGCGTGCCTCTTCATGTGATAAAACCTGAGTGTAGAAATTAGTACGATTACATGCTTTAAAGGGCGCCATTGATTATCTTTTTAATCAATGTCTTAAAAATTGGTAACAATACGCCTGACCCGCTTGGATATTTCGAAGATAATTAAGTTTGTGTTTTACGCCATAGCAACAAGCAAGACTAGTATCATTAATTACAGACGGACGAGTGGCAAACAACATCAGTTCCAGAACATTGGCATATTTAGTCGACATGCTTTAAGTAATCTAGTATTAGTGTGTAGGTTAAAATTATTTGAAAAAGACCCGGCATGCTTTCGAGATATTTTTTTAAAAATTGAGAAAAACGTGTCTAATACACTATTCAATAAAATAAGTTTTACACAGTGACGACAGCTCGGCGTTTTAAAGGTTTCAGTAAATGTACCTTATATCGCAACTTAACAAATGTTTGACGGGAATATTCACTAAACACTGATAAAACAAAAATCTATATTTGTTCTAGTCAACCTGAAAAATGCAGGAGATCACTGGGAGCTGGAGAGAAATCTTGTAAAGTATGCATGGAATATGTTTCATGTTTCGGTTTTTACTTAGCGTTACATCCCATTGATAGTACCCGAAATCGATTCTTTAAAACTCTAGTTTACAAAACGATTACAAAAATGTTTAAGTCGGAACAGTGACGATAATATATTCGGCCACGTTTGATAATAATTGATAACTATGTATTGCTGAAAACAGTGCCAAATCCAAGTAAGCAACGATACATGCCTTACCATACCCATTTTTGTTTCAAAAACAATATATAGCTGTGGTAGTTTATTTTTGATAAATCGATTATTTTACAACCTGCAATAAAATGATATAACACCAGTATACTAGGCAACATTGGCGTTCAAGTTGATCATTTCCCCCAGGCTTTCCCGTTTTCAAAATTTCATTTAAGTGTACACGTGTTTTCATAGACTTTCCCTTTTTTTAAACTTACATTTCAGTGTGCATGAACATGTAATTGACACACACGTTCACGTTGAAATATAGACAAAGACTTCCTTTACAAACTTTCAATAGCTCTGATATCAGTAGCACTATACTTACCCATCGCGTGGAATTTGAATGTAGCTCCAGGTCACTCCGCTCATCAGGTGCACCGAATGTTGAAATGAAATAAAACAGGCGGACTATAAACGTCTCATAGATAGTCCCGGAAAATTTTCTCCGATCAAATTTTGAATTTGCAGAAAACTTGGTTTGTGTTTTCAACGTAACGTCCATGCAATATTGTCAGAAGTCAAGGTAAGGCAGCTTAGTCATCTCATTTTCATTTAATCAGGAAGTTTAAATGCTGCAATGATAAGCAGAAAATGTTGTCTATATATCGACCATTAGATTTAGATTACCGAGAAGGTCTTTGGGTTTTGTACCATTTAAATAGATATGATTCAATGCTACACTCAATCAAGGTCAGGGTATTCCTTAAAGACGCGATTCTAGCTGTTCATTCGTCAAACTGAACAAGGTGGAAATCCTCACATCGACGAGATTTTCCTTCTGAACCATAAAAGATCGGACCATTTAATTGTTAAACGAAAATACGCTTATAATCATCTAATCACAAAACATGATAAACAGAATTGTGTCCATTATGATGTCCATTATGCGAGAGAAATATCTTATCTTGGTTTTCATTTCCATTCCCATTGCTGTAAAGTACACCACATACAACTCAATTCGGAGGGCCAAAGACAGAAATGAGACACGTTCCGGAGAGATAGATATGATAAGTTGCTTACCAAGTGTAGTCTTCTAAATTGAAATATGCATTGTTATAAGACTGTTGTTTAGTACATTTCAATGTCCAGTCACAGTTTCACTCTTTTAAAACAGACATCTGTACGCTCAAAATCACACGGCCTCTCACATCTGGTCGGCTTGGTTTCGAATCCCGCTAACGCCGGTGAGTGAGAAAGTTTCCCAGTTTATTTTCGGAAGGTCGGTGGTCTCTTCCCAGGTACATTGTGTCTGGGTTCTCTCTTCCACCATTAAAAACTGCGCGCCACCAAATAACTCAAAAATTGTTGAGTGTGGCGGAAAACAGCTAAATGATCAATCAATCCATCGTACTTCAGTCTTGTTTATACCATTTTTGTAACGATCTTTGTGGATGTCGTAATACACCGCCCAACATACATGCACTTATCAAATGCGTGCATTGCAGAATGACGCCAAAGTTAGATTGCTAAGCTTTAAAATTGAGCTGTAAGTATGTTGATATTTCATATTAATGATCATTTATTCATCTTATTGATTATGATATTTATATCTTAAATCATGACAGTTATTTGTTGTTTTAATTTTGTTAATTAATTAAACTCTAGTAATAACAATGCTACATATCTTTTTATTACACATAGGGTACAATACTTCAATATGTTTTAGTAATGAAAGGTGAAAGTAAAGAACAATGATCAATCTCATAGTTGTATATATCACCTTCACCTTGCATCCAAACACATTTTGTTTTCACGATTACAATACCTAATATATATATTCTGTATTCAGTGGCGGATTTAAGGGGGGCGCAACCGCGCCCCCCCCCCCCCTCTAAAATTTTCAAATTTAAGGTAAATCGTGGTATTTTGTTTTAGTAAAATGTATTAAACGATACAAGAAGCAATAATTTCTTCCATTCCCGGAGAAATAAATCCAAAAAAATCTTTTGATTTCTTGAATTACTTTGATGGGATAACTTAATTTTTTCCAAAACCCCCCAATATTTGCGTCATTTTATTAATTTCACCTTATAAAAAATGATAGAAAATAGTACAAATGACTAAATAGGAGACATATTTCCAGCCCTGTAATGTCCAGGAGGTTCCGGAGGCTTCGCCTCCTTGGCCCCAACTAGGGCTTCGCCCTGGACCCACTGGGGGCCTAAAGGCGGCCCCCAGAGCCCCTGCCTCATAAAGTGGCGCCCCCCCCCCCGTAACTGCAATTCCTGAATCCGCCTCTGGTGTTGCTTATAGGAGTTATGAGATGAATTAGTTACGAAAACACGGATACCTGAAGCACAAATTTTATTCTTGACTTCATGCTTAGCAGCGCAGTCCAGATAGAATAAAAAATCATTCAATGAATGAACACCCGGACTACAATGAGGCGTATCACCCTAATGCTTATACGTGTAAAACTGCAGCATCATTAATCTTCACATTGAAAGCATTGCATATAAAAGCTGCAGGGTTAGACTCGTGTTATTGTACGCAAGGATATTCTCGCCTAGTGTTGCTTGTGTCAAAAGGCCTTAAAACACTTCGTGCGATTCTCGATTCTTCCAAAGTACTTTTGTTTTATATAAGACGAAAAATTAAATGCATCGATTTAGTATGTTTTAAATGCATTTATTTATGAGTCAGGTTTTAAACGCATATATCTGGCAAATTTTGCATGCATGTATTAGGCAATTTTTTAATGCATTTATTAGGCAAGTTTTAAATGTATATGTTATACAAGTAATAAATGCACATTCAGCACGTCCTAAATCTATCTTTTGCATAAATTTTATTCATTTATGAAACAAGTTTTAAATGCATCTATTAGGCAAAATTCATTCACCAACGATGTGGGGACAATTCAACAAAAATAAGCGAGAGGCGACAATTTTCACTGAGAGTATTTTACACGTTATGTATTATGTATCAAGCTATTCGATATGCAAGAGCTTGCTCTGCTAATGGTCAGTTTTTAAATAGAGACAGGCTACTGGCAAACAAGTTGATGGTGCAGGGGTTTCAACGGTCTCGTTTAAAGTCATGCTGTCTGACGTGTTTCATACCAATTGTTAGGTCGTTCTTGGCACACTGATTTTGACTACGGATGCTTACTCCTCCTAGGCACCTAATCCCACCTGTGTCCAGGTAACCATGTGTGCCTAACTCTTTATTTTGTATTGCTTAGAGGAAATATATCTGTAAATCAAACCTGCCATCGCGTCGCAATATTTTTATTGATCAATATGTCTATCTTACAGGTACAACTTGTCTTTTAAAGTCTGGTTTACAAAGTAAATTTAGTTAGAAGTAAATGTGCAGATAACAGTGATCAATCTAATAACTCCAATAAGGAATACAAACTTAAGAGTAGGACAAAACAAACACAGAGCCTGGATATACATGTACAAGAGGTGGGGTCAGATATACATGTACCAGAGGTCGATCAGATATACATATACCAGAGATGGGGTCAGATATACATGTACCAGAGGTTGATCAGATATACATGTACCAGAGGTGGGGTCAGATATACATGTACCAGAGGTGGGGGTCAAATGCCTAGGAGGGGTAAGTGCAATCATCTAACTTGATATAAAAACAAAACATAAATACTCAAAAGACTACAATAACATTTTATTTACAATGTTTATGTTTCTGGTTTATTTTTATATCCAAGTTCTTTGTTAAAGTGTCAGATGTAGCGATTACCTTGTAGCCCATTATCAATCGTTTTAATTGGCAATTAACCTCTTGCATGAAAAATTCAGAATACTGACTCATCAATTTTAATTAAACTCCCAATTTTATCATCGATGCACTCAAACTTGTCAGTTGATAATACGTCCCATAGGCAAGAGACCCATAGGCCACATTGCTCAGCTGAGTACATTCGTTTTTTATATGGGATATCAAATCTCCATACGAGTCTCCTCTGGTCCCAAAGATCACGGTTTGAACATCAGGATATTCTATTTTGAAACGACGTTTGCGTAGCTATGAGATTGAGCACTGTTTGTTATCTTCACCTTTACTGGAGTTATGAGATCTTCACCTTTACCGGAGTTATGAGATCTTCACCTTTACTGGAGTTATGAGATTGATCAATGTTCGTTATCTACACTTTTCATACTACGCTTCATTGTGACTCTTACGAAAATGTAGAAGAATGTATTGGCTTTGCGCGTGGTCTTTTCTACTTCACATGAAACGTTTCGCGCACTGTATATAACACAGTAAAATTTGAAATGATGGAGAACCCTGGGAATGTATACGTTATAAAGCATCAGATATTTTATCTACACAATTTTTCTTGATATGTTATCTTCTACACGTGCAAACAGCGAGAAGTCGATATCCGAAACTATCCATTATTGTGTTTTTCGTCCGCAAAATCTTCATTGCTGCTACTTGCTGTTATGTCTACATTATGCAGGTCTCCCTAATCATATCTGGTTACACAAATAAAAACTGCTCTCTTTTATTTTGATTGATATCATGGCATCTCTAACAGTGCTCTTAGTTATTTTTCTTGATTTTGGTTGCATAGTTTAGTTAATGTGAAGATTATTTTATATGCGATGAAAAAAATACGTGTACAAATAGGGAATTTACTATTGAAATGGAAACACAAAATTGAATATAATTGTACATTATGTATTTCTTGAACGGGTACATAACCACACAATGAGAGGATGTTCCCCGGAGCTGTGTCAAATTTAAGACTGGTATGACAACTGGTACTCTTGGTAGATCCGCAAATCACTGTTCATGACCTTGACATCTATGACTAATCTGCTTTAAATAAAGGAGGAACTTCCCCGATCTATTTATATTATGTGGAAATCCCGGGGGTGATGTGGACATCCCGAAAGCGACGCGGACGTTACGGTTGCAAAATGAATGCCCTAACTACTAGGTGACCATGAGTGTAATTAGAAGTTAATGCTTATATTCTTAAAAACATGTAAAAAGATTTTAATCACCATGAATGTTACATAAAAGCCATACAATCAATACTAGTATAAAAGCACAAATCTATAGATAATATGCATAACACAGAAAATATGAAAGATAACCAACTATGAAAATAAAACATTTTGTTTGCTTCTGCTCACACAAGCGTTTATTTTGATTGTTTACAATACGTCTCTTCCAGATAATTAACTCATATTGAAACGTCATCATCTGTAAGTGAATTAATTAGCACAAACCATGCATGACTGTAGCAGTGTAAGTTCTTTATCATTCCAACGCCTGTAGCGACACGAAACTCACTTTTAAGGTCTCAGCTGAAAGTCTGCACCTCTTACGTTAAAATGCCCAGCGTTTGGCGGCGAAGTCACTACATTTTTCAAATCTTACGCCGAACACAAAAAGCTCAAAATTACTTAAAATAGATTTTCGGCGGAAATCAAATGCAGTAACCGATCAAAGAATTGCGTGCCACTTGAACCCTCCGTGAACTATGACGTTTAAAGAGAGAAAGACCTCCATCTTCAGAAAACTCTTTTTTTTCAAATTGTGCCCGTACGATATTTCAAAGCAAACTAAAGAATATGAATGTGATATCCTAATTGATGTAACATAGGACAGTGTAATCTTAATCAAGTGACGTTATCATTTGGGTTATGGTGGTCATAGCGCTAGTTTCTATTTTTTTATTGTTCGTTGTACATACTTGTACAGCATTATTGTCCGTTCATACAAAAGGTAAAAAGCATAAATACTCAAAACTGCAGAGGTAAAAAATTAACTTCGATATCTAGTTCATTTTGAAAGATCAAATTTAGGTTGGGTTGCCGTAGACCTCTGCCCTTTCAGTGAGTTCCTGTACAAGATCATTTCGACCGACTTCTCTCAGCACATTCATCAGAAACCTGAAGCCATTCTTCTCTTGTTTGGCGCGTGCGACAAATCTATCAACTAAGCCTTGCTGACCTCCGATCCCTTTGAACATATGGTTCTCCTGAATGCCATCCTTTTCCTGTTGCGTCAATTTCTTAAATATCTCCTGCACAACAACTTTCATATTTTCCTTGACGCGACTTTCCATGGTCTTCTGATTGTCTTCACAACCTTTATGTTTCAGCTTCCTTTCATCTATAGATATAATGATAATATTAATGTCAGAAAGGAACATAAAACAGCTCGGTTTACGACATATCTACTACGACTCTCTACAAACATATATACACAAGATCCCATACATTTCAAATTATCAGTAAGTCGAAAAAATGTCCTTACACAGTTGGCCACGTCAAGGGACTTCACAAATTCTACTAAATATTAAGTCTTTTTTTTTAAAATAGATACCTGAAAATGTTTTACAGACGATACACTATCCAATTTCCCAACTTGGGCAAGATCTTCCTAACTACTATTTAGATTTGCATATAGTGTTGCCCACGTTTAGAAACGATGTTCACTTCATTGCTTTAAAAATTCCCAAAATCATTTAGACAAATCTACGAAAGCCCAGAAGGATTATTTTGGAATTCAAAATCTGAATTAACAAACCAAAATATATTTCACCATATTTATGTTTTAGGATTAAAGATTGAATGTTACATACAAATTAACTTGAAATATGACAGAAAGAAAATCACACTTAGTGTTTCTTGGTTTCTTTTGTCTAAAACTACGCATTTACAATTTGCGTACGTGCGCATCAGACATTCGGAATGTGGTGCACTTGTAATATCGTTTTGAAATTCTATGTTTTCTTACTAATCAAGCAGTTATCGGCTTATTTTTCTAATATGTTTACCAAGCAACGAAACATTTCTTTTCTTTTTTTGTCGTATTATATTGTGATGTATGCTTAGCATACAAACAAGCCCGTGGTAAACAGGAGGGGCAGAAAATTTGCTCCACCCCCATATTTAACTGCATTTTATGTGAACCAGTTCAAATTATGACACTTCATGATATAACTTGAATTCAAAGAGTAATTGTTACAAAATATACACCTCTCTAACAATACGCCAGTTTCGAGATAAGAGCTATCCTGCGTAGGAGGTACGTTTAATAGAAATTTGACTATCTAAGTGGGACAGGGTAAACCTAAAGTCAGTGAGGAAGACGATAAAATGTATTAAAAGCGGTTTCTCTTTAAATAAAATGTAGGAAATACAAAATATTATTGAAAAATATGTTTTACTAGAGCAGAAACATAAAAACAATGTTATGTTTGAAAGCAATATCCTGGATATGATACCTACGACCAACGGCAATACGTGACATAATAAGAATTCCATATATCTAATTACTCCCTGAATACTTATCACTTACTTAGTTTGTGTATCAGTTGAATTTGGGTGATGAAACAGCGTATGAGAAACTTACTGAGTACATTCAATTATGCAGTGATGAATATTCGTCCCACTACCGCATGTAAACAAGTTGTTTCGCGCCTTACTATGTACGACAGTTCTTCAAAGGGAAATATCTCAAAACCGGCGTATTGAGTCTGGCTTGAGTTTTTACGGTCATTTTTTTTAAATTGATCAGTAGTTTAGGCATTAGATAAATCCAGGGATTGTATTACCGATTAGTTGAATTTTAACAGAACATAAAAATGAACCGCATCCCTAACGTCTACTGTGTACAACATAAATGCATAGTTTTTTATGAAAGGTGAAGATAACGAACAGTGATCAATCTCATAACTCCTATAAACAATACAAAATAGTTAGTTGGGCAAACAAGGACCCCTGGACATATCAGAAGTGGGATCAGGTGCTTAGGAGGAGTAAGCATCCCCCGTCGACCGGTCACACACACCGTGAGCCCTATATCCTGATCAGATAAACGGAGTTATCCGTAGTCAAAATCAGTGTGCCAAGAACGGTCTAACATGTATGAAACACGTCAGACAGCATTTGACCCAATGCTATATTGTATTGACGAACTAGATCGTTATAACGACCATAGAATTTGCGAAATGCTGACTTCAAGACTTCCTTTCTGTCGTATTTCAAATTCATGTACGATAAACTTAAAACTCCAAACTTACAATAAAGATGGCGCTCGTTTACATTTAATGAGGTTCATTAAAATATGTTATCTTCTTTAAATCATATATTGTGACCTATATTTTGATTGGTTGGTTTGGATATTGAATTTTTTAAATTTCGAATTCCAATCTCGAAATTCGAATCTTGTATTGCGAATCTTTTATGTCGTTTAAGTCTTCTGAGCTTTCTTACAAATCCATAGTAACACAGCATGGCTTTCTGCAATAGTTAGTAATCGAATCATTTACCTTTAGATATTGTCTTTGGTGCTTCCATTGCCTCTGTAAGACAAAACAAAATTAGCTTTTTATAGAAAAAAAATCGACGATCGCAAAATAATTTCGACAGTCATAAAACCAAGAGACGAAAATATTTTTACCTGCAATATACATGACCGAACGCAGTGAAAAACAAGGAAATGATCCCCTTTTGTAATAGTGTTGCAACTTTGTGATAATAATTCCAAAATAGGTATTAACCAACTTCGGAATATGAACCCATAACCTCAAAGAATATTATAACCAAAATATTGGCTTGTGCCCGCATAATGCTAGTCACGACCTGCTGCTTTCAAAGACACGCTTCTCAAAACTGCATGTCTCATCCACAATAGATGTGGATCGGTGATTCTGATAGACAGTATCAACATTTTATTTCAAAGTTTTACAAACAGGTGCACACCGCAGCATTTTCGTATACGATGGCAAGTAAATAACTCTTTAATTTATTCGCAAAAATTTCATTTCATGTACGCGACATGTCGTTACATTTATAGGTACCTGTGTAACGTTTTACTATCTGATCCCAGGTTATGCTCTTCCAATGAACAGGTTTATCACTCCTATAACAGTATACCCATCCTTTTCCTTTGGTTTTCTTTGTTACCGTCAATGGTATTTCAATGAAACAGCTGCTACCCTTTAAGAACTGCAATTCTTTCTTCCCAATATAATGATCAGACGCCTTCAATATCCCTTTGATTACAACCTCTATTTTACTTCTATCTTTTATCAAAAAATCTGAAGATTCATCGCCATCTACAAACTGAATCCAATTTCCATTCTTCCTTTGGCTTTCTGCCCTATTGTGGAGGTAGAACCTTTGGGACTCAATACACTCCACGCGTAGTTCAATCTCATCATCTTCGTTTTCATCGAACTCATCATAGTGAGGAATTCTGTACAGTATTAAAGCTTTACATTGGGATTGGACTCCTAGGAGGGTGAGAGATTTCTCTCTCACTAGTTTAGGTAGATCGGTTGGTTGGTCATCAGTAGGAGATGGGATATTGCCATTTACCGTGACGATGTAGGTCCTGTGGAATGAAAATGTGAAGCCTTTACGAAATTGGAACAAAGAGTAGAAGTAAGTATATAATTGCTAGATTGACTCTACCAATGGCAATCAATAGCAGGCGCATCGGTCATCATAGTTTCATGTAAGTTAATGGCGTACCACTATTAACCTTTGAAATCAAAGTATACCTCTCCATTCAGTAGGAATTGAAACGAGGTTTTAAAATCATTCAACAATCAATTCATTTTCCTTCATTGTACTTTTGATGTTTTATCTATTAATTTTTATACATGACAATATCATTCTTCTTTCAGCAACCAAAATTTGTAATTATCATAACATATTCTACGTGATTTATATCCTCTTTGTCACCTCTAAATGTTGTCAACTAGGGCTGTGCGGTGCACCGAAAATTTCGGTGCACCGCGATTCATACCATTCGATTCGATGCACCGATTACAAATTCCGGATTTCGGTTCGGTTCGGTTTAGATTTTACTTACACCTAAACAACAAATATGGCGTCCGAGTGATGTTGAAAACATGTGGTTTTTTATGCAACGGAGATTTAAATCACTACTGTGTTAAGAGTTAGCATTTTCACCACTCAGATACCAACAGAATATGGTTCGTAAGATCATTGCAGTTTATCTTTACATGACATATAGAATTTCTGTCAGTGGTGGAGTGAAATCAACATCGTAGGTAATAACACAGATTTGACAGTTAACATGAGAAAAGTAAATCAATAAAGGAGAGATTTTCAAATACTCAATTGATAGAATTGTTGAATTTTTGCATATCAATGAAAACAATATCATATACATTTTAGATTCACTATAGATTTGTTTAATAATCCAAAACTTATGCAGCACATTAATATAACAAATTTTGATAGACTGTCAGTGTTTTCTTTTTTCTATCAAAGTTATAAAATGCCATTATGAATAGATATGATGTTTACAAATGACAACATATAGTTATATAACTTGAATTAAATCAAATCAAATATGCTACTCATTAAAATTGTTAATTTTTGTGGTGTCATTAGATAAATTGGACCTAACATGAACCGAATCGAAAATAACCGAACCGTGCTGTTCTGAATCGAAACCGAACCGAATCGAGCTAACCCTGAATCGTCCCAGCCCTATGTCAACATATCTCGTTTTAAACATTTTAGCTCACCTTAGCTACAATCTATCATGCGTTTTTATGATTGATGTTTGTCCAGTAATTGTCTGATAACTTTTTACATTTTGACAATAGTCCAGGAACCGCATTATCATCTTAAACCATCTTGCCACTTTAAAACTCATTTGGTAAATATCAGGGAATTCCAGTGCAAAGGAAAGGTCTTTAGCGATGTGATCAACATCTTAAATCAATTGAATTACACTACATGTAGCATAACTTGTGTAAGAGTTTTCTCCTATATTCATAGATTGTTCAAAGAAGAATCCATGTGTGACAATTCATTGTAAATTTAAAAATCGATAAGATATTTTTCTTCACAAAAATCATCTGAAATACCATTAAGGTTCATTGAAGTGTTGTATCAATGAAAGGTGAATATAGCGAATAGTGATCAATGAAAGGTGAAGATAACGAACAGTGATCAATCTCATAACTCCTATAAGCAATACAAAATAGATAGTTGGGCATACACGAACCCCTGGATACACCAGAGGTGGGATCAGGTGCCTAAGAAGAGTAAGCACCCCCTGTCACACCCGCCGTGAGTCCTATATCCTGATTAGGTAAACGGAGTTATCGGTAGTCAAAATCAGTGTGCCAAGAACGGCCTAACAATCGGTATGAAACACGTCAGACAGCATTTGACCCAATGATAGGTTGTATTGACGAACTAAATCGTTATAACGACCATAGAACTTGCGAATATGAGATTGGTGTGGATTGACGTCTGTCCATACCTTAATCCCTAAAGCCTTGGTTTGTGTACAAGTGGTTTAAATTTTACATAAGAATATTGGGGGGGGGGGGGTGTCCTGTTTGTTCATACCCTGGCCCATGGTTTCAGGAAAGCATTAAGGGTCAAGCTTTTTTCTCAGATAATATAGTGAAATTGACATCGAATAGCATCTCCTCAAGAACTACAAAGGTAGACGATTTGAAATACAAGAATCTACGTAATGTGTTGTATCAAGTTTGCTACCAGTTTGACTCTTAGTATAGGTAAGACCATGCTACTTTTTATTTTGATTTTTCTAAATTTTACATAGGAGAACATTCATAAAAGGAACGTCTCCAAGAATATTCTTACGAACAACAAATGTACAATCATTCAAATAGTATTCCAAGCAATTGCAAGCTATGCAAAAGATGTTCATACTTACACAATCTTTTAACGGAACCTAAATACTGTATTTAGGGAGGGGTACTGGTAAATTGTAGAATCGATTTCCAAAGGCATATATAAAGATTCTTTGAAAATCATCTCCTCAAGAATTAAAAAGACATATGTAAAATTAATAATTCATATTGGTTTTTTTTTTTTTTTTTTTTTTTTTTTATGTAGTTTACGTTTCATTTAAGAATTTGTCACTCATATAGACACGTCACCAGCTGTAGGTATAGTACCACAAAATGTTGACCTATGTATGACGATCATGGCCTTAGCAGTGAGTAGCCGTTAACGCGTCAACACCTACCGTGACATGAAACAGCGCATATCCAATTGACACGTGACTTACACTACTGGGAGCTCGGGGAAGAAAGAGTCACAATATATTAAATGTATTAAGCTTGACACAACACTGGAATTGAATCTGGTTTCCCGGTTGTGAATCGAACGACTTACAACTACCTTACCGTGACCGGTTAAGTCATAATGTAGTGTAGATTCAAATTTATTCACACCATTCTGTGCATGCCAAGCTTAATTCTGATTAGATATTTACTCAGAAAAATGTAAAATATGGTCTCGTGAGCGATGTTGTCTATATATCTCTAGTTAAGTTATCTTTGCATGGAATCTATGAGCCGATTTTACGAAAGTTTTACCCAATTAAGACATAGTGTTCATGGCGGTGTGACCGGTCAACAGGGGATGCATACTCCTTCTAGGCAGGTACCTGATCCACCTTTGGTATGACCATATGTCCGTGATTGCCCAACTCTTCATTGTGAGGGTTATGAGATTGGTCACTGTTCGTTATAATTGATAAAAATACCTATTTATTGATAAATGAGCTATTTGATATATGAATTGATCGAATAATGAATGAATTGGGTGATCCACCCCTCTACGAATATTTTCTTCATATTGAAAAGAAATAGTCTTTATTTCATTGCAGTTTGATTCTACTAGACATTTCATCCACGAGAATGTAAAAAAAATGAGAATATCAAAATATTACATACGTTGTTTTTTTTTCAACTTCGATTGATACCATTCCCTTTCCTTCTGTGCACGTTACGCTTTCTGCATCCCATCTTCGTTTTCCACCCTCCATTTTCACTTGTATCTTAAAGTATTTTGACTCTTTGGTTACATTTTTATTTTTGAATTCTACGACAACGCCTGTTGAATTGTTGTCGGCATCTATGTGTAGACCATTTGATATTTCAAAACACCCAAACTCCTCCGGATTTTCATTCTTGTATCCTTCCACTCGATCTTTTTCAATGTTGTACTCCTGAAGAAATTTTATATCAAAACTGATATTGTAGTACTATGAACAATCGCACAGGCACAAAATTATATAAACTGTAGTATATCAGGTCTAAAGTTGTATTCAACATGTAGTCGTTTTCCTTATTATTCTAATAAAAAGTTTGTAATCATTTAATACTAATCCTTGTCGATATCATACCTTATATTTTACATTGACCTCCCCCTGAATGTCTGTTGCAGGAATCCTAATCTTACAAGAAGTTTCCTCATTCACGACAACTCCATCTCTAGCCTCTGCTTTCGAAAGCTTTCTTTCAACAAATGGGAACTTGTAGTAAAGTAGAAGAAATTCCACGCCAGAAATAATTGGACATTCAATCACCATACCCTGTTGGAATTTATACGACTATTGTAAAATACACTGCTGCACCATTGTCACGTGTAATCCACTGTGCACTCATTAATTACAAACATACATCGTAATACTTGTGTTAATGAATTTTAAACCTCTTACCTGAACTTTGATGTCTTTTTCTTTTATTGGCACAGGCTTTGCACCTTTTTTCACGATTTTCCCCCCTACGTGTGACGTAGCAGGCAGTCGTCTGATATCTACTTTGACTTTGATGTCACGTGTAATGTCACATAACTTGTATACACCAACAACCTCTGTGGGGAGGAGATCGTTGGTTTTGGTTACCTCCTCATACTCACTTAGGGACACTTTTGTGATGCTGGGTTCGAAATCTGGATCAAAATCGGAGCACAAAACGGCAACATCTTCACCTAGATATTCTTCGCCTGGTGGTAAGCTGAAACATATTCAATGAATGTCAAAACGGACATTGACATTGGAAAGGATAAACACGCTGCACATGAATCTGTAAAGAATCCAATGTTCTCTTATAAGATGTGTTTGGTTTGAGATGTGTGTAAGACTTTGCACTATGGGAATATTGTAAATACCATTCACAGTAGTTATGTATTTTGAAAGGTGAAGATAACAAACAGTGATAAATCTCACAACTCCTACATGCAATACAAAATAGATAGTTGGGTAAACAAGGACCCCTGGACACACCAAGGGTGGGATCAGGTGCCTAGGAAGAGTAAGCATCCTCTGTCGACCGGTCACACCCGCCGTGAGCCCTATATTTCGATTAGGTAAACGGAGTTATCCGTAGTCAAAATCAGTGTGCCAAGAACAGTCTAACAATCGGTATGAAACACGTCAGACCTGCGTTTGACCCAATGATAGGTTGTATTGGCAAACTAGATTGTTACAACGACCAAAAACTTTGCGAAATGCTTACTTTGAACGAGATTGTAACTATTAGAGGTGTGTAGTCCTATTATGTGGATAAAATGCAAGGAATACGAAAAACATACAATGTGATCCATGTAAATATCAACCCTATTTTAATTCATAGAAATAAATTTGATGAATATGCATATGACTTGAAATATCTAATTTTGCAGATTTGTGTGAACCTGAACCATATAGCAGAGAGCAGGTTTCCAGTCCATAAGCCTGCGTATCCGTCCGTGTTTAAGTTCGTTTCCTGTAATGTTTTAGGGGGTCCTTCGGGGGAAGGGGGGGGGGTAATAATCGTACACCTACGATCTTCAGTTACTACAGTAAATCCCCTTAGCTAATCAGTTCCTCGTTGATTTTTGTATTCATTCTTGTTTTCAATACCATATTATTTGGTCATTTTATACTATCTATGAAAAATTGATTAGAAATGAGAAGATTATAAGCGTTAAATACGTTTTCGAGTGTAAAAAATAAAGGCATCTTATTCTAAAATCCCTAAATTTGATAAAATATCCAATGCGGAAGTTCCTATGACTAGGTTTGTTTTAAAAGATTCCATTCTAGAACAGTCAACATAACAAAGACTAAGGACGATAACCAGGCTAGTCTCCAATTAAATTCAAAATAAAGGGACGACTTTTTTACTCCATAAAAGAGATTATAACCACTGCACTTGTACTTCACTTGTCACTCAATTTTTCTCTGACATTTACAGTCATTTGAGGTATATTGCATCACAAGTAACTCAATTTCTCAATTTTGCTCATATTTAGGTAAACCATTAATTGTGTTTTGGATTTTAATTCTACAAAAACACAATTGTCTCATCACGTATGTGTACTGGAAAAAAGATAAGTTATATAGGTACGGATACTTTTTTAAGTTGGAATATGCGCTAGATGTTTTAGAAGAAGCGTCACTCACCATTTCTTCCCGTACTCTGCCACTCTACTTATCCCATCGCACACTTCCTCAATATCCATAAGCACTTTGTTCAGTTCCTTGTTTGATCTATATTAAATGAGAAATAATGATAAACAAAATCACTTCTAATTAAACACTATGATTTTATGTATATCAATATATCCATCATTGTTATGTCGTGTACTTTGCTACAATTCTTTAAAAAGAAAAATGAATTGTCCTTTACACGTTTTTAAATCAGTTGTCATGATATCCTTTAAACTCTACCTTAAAAGTTAAATAAGGGACATAATACTCACCCGCCTTCAAAGGCATTTATGTTCTTGTAACACTGTTTGATATGGTTTATCGTGGGGGGTATTGTCGCTTTGAAATCGTTTGGAAATTCCTCACCAGAACTAAATGCACAACAAATCAAGATGTACTATAAACTTTACCTGTACTGTACAAGAAGATCACGACCATATATATAAAATCAGCTATTAATTATTTTATTCTTTATGCAGGGGTTCTCTTTACGCTGTTCTATGCAAGACAAGGAAAACATGGTATGATATTCAGAAATCGGTTAGGGCTCGTTTTTCTCCTTAGATTTACTTTACATTTATTACAATTCCATTAACTGCGATAATATACCTCAGTGAGTTGATGATTCGTTTTCCTTCTATCAAAATATCTTTCATTTTGCCAAAGAAGTTCTTCATTCCCTCCATGTGTTGATGTCTGAGATCAATAAACCGGAATAGATCGTAAGGGGAAACAATACATCTAAACATATATTTACGTTGCAAACAACGTTAGTTTGTTTTTTGTTTTATTTCTTTCTTTTTTTTTTTTTTTTTTTTTTTTTTTTGATTGACTATCTTTATTTACCTTTCCTTATCTGATGTAAATTCAAGTAGTTCTCTTAAACATGCGCATGCTCTCTGAATATACATATACTGTTTCACTCCGCCGACCAAAAATGGCTTGAATGCCTCAAACGACCTGTGGAATATTAAGAATTGAAAGTAAGTTATACATGAAATGTTTCAACAGATGTATAATAACGACAGAATTTTAGTAATCGTTTGTACGTAAAATGAATATGTACGACATTAGAATAATTTTGTCAAATATATATTCCTATAAGAATCAAAACCTTGATAGATTCGCATACTCTGTTCTAATATAAATTCTATTGAAGAACTGCTAGATAGTGAATCGTGAATAGTGAAATCTCTGAAATATTTTACGAAAATTAGGAGGACTTTTTGACATTGACAAAGACAGTTTTATGCATGAAATCAAAATAGCTCTTTGAATTCCCCGTTTTATGCTTGTCACTTTGGAATACTGGCAACTTTACCTTTTATACAATTATACAAAAATATGTAAATCATTGTTTAATCTCTGTTTATTGATTGTATATTGTTTAATGTCTCTCTCGAGAATATTTCACTCATATAGAGGTTAATCTCTGAACTTGGATTGTTTATAATCAGTAAGGCGTGTCTTACCTACAGTTGGATTCCCTGATGACTTCTAAAAGGGATTTTAATTTATCACACATGAAACTGGCAAACGTTACACATTTTCCAAAAAGATCCACTCTGACACTATAAATGAAAATAATGAGTAATTACAGTTATATATTCTACAAAGAACATTACTATTTCAGTGATAAAAAGCTGACGATAACGAACAAAAGTCAATGTTACCAAGACAAACACGTATCCCTTCGCATACCAGAGGTGGGATCATGTGCCTTGTTGGAATGATGTAATGAGTGCAAGTAAAACTTATACGGTACCAATTTTGATGCACCAGATGCGTATTTCGACAAATAATGTCTCTTCAGTGATGCTCAACCGAAAGGTTTGGAATCCGAAATAACAATAAACGTGTTAGAGCTATTTTAGGGGGAAACAGAGTGCAAAAAGTGGAGTCAAATTCGTCTAAGGATAAGAGCGATGCATGAGGGAGATAATCCTATAATTTTGAAATGAATTTCTAACTTTTATCATAGCAATTAAATATACATCCGTATTTTCAAGCTAGTAACGAAGTACTTAGCTACTGGGCTGTAGAGACACTCGAGGACTAACAGTCCACCAGCAGAGGTCTCGACCCAGGGGTCATAATGTAAAACTTATACAGTACCAATTTTGATGCACCAGATTCGCATTTCGACAAATAGGTCTTTTCAGTGATGCTCAACCAAAATGTTCGGAATCCGAAAATCTGTATGTGACGTTTGTACGCAAGTGCCCCTGGATCTTACACTTTGGCTATAGTACATTTGTAGCTGTATATGAATGATTCTTTTCTGGTCATGTACATTTTACAGACATTTTAATTCTGTAAACATTAAGCATCGTTAAACATTTGTACATGATAATATAGCCCAGATCCATTGTCCTCTGTTGATATGAATTCATGTGCAAACATTTCCTCTCGGACACAAAATTACGATATATTAGTATAACTACATCATTTGTTTTTACATGTAAAATGGTGTATCAAAGACTAATGGATAATTTACACACTTATACTTCCATTGAATATATCGTATACACTTTATCCTTCCATTGAATATATCATGTACACTTAACCTCCCATTAGATATATTATATTGTACACCTAACCTCCCATTAGATATATATCTTGTACACTTTACCTCCCATTAGATATATCATCTTGTACACTTAACCTCTCATTAGATATATATCTTGTACACTTATCCTCCCATTAGATATATTATCTTGTACACTTAACCTCTCATTAGATATATTATCTTATACACTTAACCTCCCATTAGATATATTATCTTGTACACTTAACCTCCCATTAGATATATTATCTGATACATTTAACCTCCCATTAAATATATTATCTTGTACACTTATCCTCCCATTAGATATATTATCTGATACATTTAACCTCCCATTAGATATATTATCTTGTACACTTATCCTCACATTATCTATATCTTGTACACCTAACCTCCCAGCAGATATATTTTGTACACTTAACCTCCCATTAAGTATATCTTGTACACTTAACAGCCGATGAAATATATTTTGTATATCTACTTTAGTACAGTAAACTTCCCATTAAATGTACTGTACATTAAATAATTATGAACACTTTACATTCCATTATGTATATTTGTACACTTAAAGGTCCATTATGTATATATCATATTGCTATTTAATTCTTGTTCAGCTACCCTTCCTCTGTTACATGTAATGCATGAGTGTATGGACTGTATGTATGTTTTGTAGTATATCTTACCTTTTTATCTCTTCTACCTTTACCCCTTCGATGTTTGCGGAATCTGATAAATCTATAGGTTTTTCAGGTGTGAGAAATCCCGCAATATCGTCCATAACAGCTGGAATTTCAGTTAGTTCCTGGACAATTTCAGACTCTCTAACATCAAATCTGGGATGAAGAAAGTAAGATATATGAAAGCTATGGGGGTGCAATGAAGACAAATGGTTGTTGCAGACTAAAAAGATCATAGATATAGCTATGTTTTCACGAACCTTTCAGTGACCCGGATGAAGAGGCGATTCACTAATTCACTTGCGGACTGGACCGTGTCCAACGTCACTGGCAAAATATCTTTACTGTATCTAATGTAATGGAATTCAATGGAATACATGTAATCATTCGTATGTGTATCATGAGGTTCACGAAATTGTAATAAAATTAAATCTTTGTTTAGAATATTCCTAAACATTTCCTATAGAACCATCCCCTTTCACTCCCAGTCGTGATAGTCTGTTGATTAGTCAGAGGGCGCTCGCGTCGCCACCGGAAGGTCCCGGCGTAGCGTTAGTGACGGTGGTGACAGCTCCTTTGCCAAACGTCTGCCATTAAAACGGATATGCTTTTGGTCTACAACTCGAACTTTTGGGAAACCCTAACATCATTTATGGCTGTGTTTCAAACACCATCACTGTGATACTTCTGCCGTTAAAATGATCGCAGAACTATAAAGACCTTTTTCGTACAAGCAGTCAGTGCGTCCTAAACTTGAAATAATGTCAAATTAATGACCAAATTAATCGTCTTTGGTATGCAATGTAGACTTTCATGAAAAGTAAATGAACATAAAATTACATTTTGAAAATGGGGCACCACATTAGGCCGATTCCCGGGGTGAGGGTTATGACTTATTTTCCAACGCGATTTTGTTATTACTAATCTAATGAAGTCCTGCAAAGTTCTAAATCAAACCGCGCTTTTGCTTTAACATTCTGTTTTATCTAAATTAATCGCAGGGTATAGGAGAGGAGTTTGGTAAAGCTGGAGTTTCTACGTCAACGTAAAAAGGTCTAGAACAACAGTCAAACGTCTGTGGTTGTATACGTCACATACCATCCACCAACCCACCCGACCCCTAAAAAATAAAATCGAATTGATTTCATTTCTAATAAGTAAACCTTATATCCAGAAACTAATTACATTGCTCATGGTAATATTACATTTACTCTCAAAATAAAATCATGAGTGATAACTTATCTATAACTATATTGCAAATCAATATAAAATACATAATGGCTGTAATTCTGAAAATGAGAGTTTTACAGAAATCTGTTCTCTTCCGAATCGTCTGTGTTTTCCAAAATCTGCAACAGAGATTTTAGGCATCCATGTGTCTTGCTGACCACGTCTTTAGCGGTGGTCCAACTCTTTGGACTCTCCCTTCAAAAGACGGGAAAATGATATAACCATAAAACAATATGATAGCGTCTCTAGACAATGAAATAACGATGCAGTGTTTGAATTAATCAATTATCAGAAGAGGAGTTTCTTCAGAATGTCAAATCATTACTTTCAATAAACAATTTTTTTTATTATATCAAGAATTAAAAGTCTTTATAAATTATTTATATCTATGAGCTGTATCAAGATAGATTTTTGCATATCAATAAAAAGCAATAAATTGCAATTGAAATAGTAGTCCATAAGAGTGAACTATTCCCGGGGGACAATCATCACGATAATACACGTAATACTTCAGTACTCAAGAATCGTATACATTTTGATGCACAACATACAAAGTGATGTTCTCTGAGTTTTCTTTTAGCTTTATAACAGCCTCTTTGATCTCGTCGATACCCATCTTCTGCACGTATATCCTTTGTCACTGTTTAGTATGCAATCTTGATATAATTTACAACAAGATCATTCCTCGCACCTGTTCATCGTCAGGTAACAGTCTGTAAAATGATAAAGCATTATGTTTTATTATATTGCTAACTTTGGTGAGAACCATATCAACATGAGCAAAAGGTAGTTTTGAAGAAAACAATATCATGTGGGTCCGTTCGAAAAGCTCTTTAAATTTCGGAATGGATACGTTATTATACCCAGAAGTCGGATACTATTAGACGCACATATCAAATTGCACGTTGCTTAATTTCGTCAGATTTTTAAGATATTTTTTTAATAATGATTTGTAGATTCAGATAGTCTATATACAATTTATTTTCCTTGTTTGATCGATTGTTTTGCTGTTTTCCGCCACACTCAACAATTTTTCCAGTTATCTGGTGGCGCCCAGTTTTTATTAGTAGAAGAGAGAACCCAGATAAAATGTACCCGGGAAGAGACCACAGACCTTCCGAGAGTAAACTGGCAAACTTTCTCACTTATCGGTGCGAACCCTCGCCGACAGAAGTGAGAGGCAGATTTATTTTGAGTGCGATGTTCTAACCACTTGGCCACGGAGCCCCCCCCCCCCTCCCCCGATATATACTAGCGGAAAAAAGAAACTGTGCATTATTTGATCTATGAAAAAATAATAAAAGATAACAGTGAACAAATTTAATTTTTTTATAATAATGTTAACAAATGTATTCATTACAACATTTCACAATACATTAATGTTAACGTCGATTAACGTCAATTTCAGCACACTCGAAAGACACTGGTATTCGAACTTGAATTAACAAAGTTAATAACGCGTGACCATCATTTGCGTTCACGCATACTTGACAACGGCGCATCATTGATGTCACTAAAGTGTTCAGAAATGTTTGCGGGATGTTGTTCCAGATGGTGGTCTCCCTGGAGGAAAAAGCGGCCCGGTATATATATTATTTTTGAACACTGAAGTCAAAATACGTATGAATGAAAAGGAGTATTGTTAATAGATAATTGATCTAAATATTGAGTTGAAGGTCCCAGCAAGAGATGTTTTCTTCTCATGCAAAAATGCTTTCAGATAAATCTGCTGTATGAGAACATAAAAATGGGTCAGCTAATAATGGAGCTGAATTTGTGCCAATGGGATTTCCGTACTGTTGGAAGACCTGATCACCAACAAACGACATGAATATTGTCAATGAGGAACTCCAGCTAATTTAATCAATGCTAACTTAATTTATGTGTAGAATCAGAGTGATATTTAACAAAGTAGGTCACAATATATCAACAGTTCCATGTACCAGTTTTATTGGAAAAAAACACCTGTTTATGTTGTCAAAAAGGTGGTCTTAGATTATCGCAAAGAATCGTCCAGTGAATTATTAAAAAGATGCATGTTTTGATGTTGATTTGGAAAGGTTTTGTGATTTCAAAATTACTCAATTTTCTGTGGAATTTTTGAGGATCTGCGGCTTTGATTTACAACACTTCTACCATATCTTGTGACACAATACGTTTGAAGTTTCTCATTCACAGCAGTTAATGTTTTCATGAGAAGTAGAGATAGGGGCTTGATAGAACATTTGCTAGATGCTGCAATGTATCTCTGTTTGTAGGGGTTTTGTTTAGTTTTGGAATCAACCCTAAGTACGCTAATTTATTTTCATTTATTTCATTGACTAGGATATCAAATCTGTTTAAAACTGAGACATAATTTTAAAGAATACTGTCTTTGAAAAGGAACTTGGAGTACAAGTTGGATTGCAAGCCAAGTTGGTTTGAAATACTGGTCGCGGTGGTACAGCGGTGGAGCGTGCGCTTGGTCACGAGTTCGAGGCCCTCTCGTGCCATGGTCGCGTCAAACCTATGATGTAAAGATAGGTAGTGATTGTTCTTTCGTCAGTTGTTTTGCACTTACAAGAAAATTAAAGTGAAGATAACGAACAGTAATCAATCCCATAACTCCTATAGGCAATACAAAATAGATAGTTGGACAAACACGGAGCCCTGAACATATCAGAGGTGGAATCAGGTGTTTAGGAGGAGTACACATCTCCTCTTGACCGGTCACACCCACCTTGAGCCCTCTATCTTGAACATATAAAGAGTAATCCGCAGTCAAAATCAGTATGTAAAGAACGGCCTAACATTTGGTATGAAAACATCAGACAGCGATCGACCTAACGACATGTTATAATTACAAATAAGATCATCATATCGACTATAGAATTTGAGAAATGCTTTCTTCAAACGCGACTGTTGAAACCCCTGTAGAAGAGAGAATCACAGGTCTTTCGTATACTAGTATCACCTCAAAACCGGAGGTCCAGTATTGCGACAGGCGTTGTCATGTTAAAGAACCCTCACTGCTATGACCCTGAGCACAACCATACTTTGTAAGTCTAAATTTGTATTTCACCTACAGTTGGTGATGTCTCAATATGAATGCATTTCTCAGAGGGAATTAAAACAAACCAACGACCAACAGTTATTAGAAAAGCCTTATAACCTTCTGTTTTTCGTAACCATAAGTGATGAAAGAATTAGAAATATGCATTGGTTACAGCTGAGAAAGCTTTACCATATTATCTTTCTTTGCAGATGGTACAAACTTTTGTTTCAATGTGTCTCCTACCGGATTTTGATAGACGTCTTAAGCTTTTTATCTATTCTTAAAAGGTGTCAAATTATTTCTCTTCATATTTAGTTCATCGTCTGGCATAATCTTCTACAGAATTCACCATAGACTATTCTGAGACGAAGTTCTATCGTCATTTTGAAGATCGCGACTCTCTAAAATTTAACTTTTTAAAATACTGTGGAATCATCATTGTTGATGGGGAATTGATGTTCGGGGATTTCGTGCGTCACTCTTACGCATGAATTTACGTGTCCTCGAACATTTTTTAAACCAAGAAGAGTTGTCTCTCCTAGTGACATCGTATCGCTTATATAAAACTTATACGGTACCAATTTTGATGCACCAGATGCGCATTTCGACAAACAATGTCTCTTCAATGATGCTCAACCAAAATGTTTGAAATTCGAAATAACGATAAATTTGCTAGAGGTATTATAGGGAAAAACAGAGTGTCAAAAAGTGGAGTAAATATGCATCCGTATTTTCAAGCTAGTAACGAAGTACTTAGCTACTGGGCTGTAGAGACTAACAGTCCATCAGCAGAGGCCTCGACCCAGGGGTTATAATGTAAAACTTAAACGGTACCAATTTTGATGCACCAGATGCGCATTTCGACGAATAATGTCTAGTCTCTTCAGTGATGCTCAACCGAAATGTTTATCCACGAAATTAGGTCCCCACGAACCAGCAAAATTTTGCTTACCCACGAACATTGGTCCCCACGAATTAAAATGATTCCACAGGAAGTGAATTCAGGTCGTCACTTTTAACTATAACGACATCACCAGCAACATTTGACATGTTCACTCGTACTGTAGGTGAAAGAAGCCCAAGAAGATGTAAGTGGATTTTTTATTACATGGTCCGTGTTTTGGCACTGTAAGCTGGTTTGTGATTAAAACGTTTGGATGCAGTAGTATGGGTATATTTGTGGGATATTATGGGTGTGTTCTTGAACTTGAGATTTTATGGAATGCAAGACTGGACATTTTAGGAAGAAAAATGTTGCTGATGTTGACACCATTCCTACTTTTGTTAGTAAATTTCAGTAAAATTAAGGATTATCAAACGTGACAAGCGCTGGTTTATATTCCTTAATGGGCAACATTCATAACCATGTATATCATTTAGTCTGTATTCTGATGTTGAAAAATCTGAGCATGGACTACTGTAGCTTTTATGGTAAATTGTCTCTAGAATTTTTATCATCATCGACAAGATGGTTGGTAATATATTGTTTAACAGACAGCTCGCGAACCTTTCACTTATATGGAGACGTCCCCATTGCCGGTGAAGGGCTGCAAAATCTAGGCCTACATGTATTCCTGTATACAACGTCACACTCGAGGAGTCGTCACTGTGGATCACGAGGGCTCGACTCCGAAGAAAAGCAAATGCAGTATCACCGGGTATAAGTTCGATTTCTCACAAAATACACAATGTTTCTGCAAACATCATGTTGCATAGTGTCGTAGATATATCTTGATCAATCAAATTTGTCACCGAGTTCACAAACCCGTACTTACCTCAAACACTTGGTTCGTTTTTCACGAAGTCTACAACATTGAAAATAATGATTTACATCCATCTTTCACGGTCATTTCATCTCTTTGCATACTTGATTTGTTTGGTATAGAGTATGTATATCCCAGACCATGCTTGTTGATTCTACGACACTATGTGATGTTTGCAGAAATACAATGTATTGCTTACAGTGAAAATATTTTAATTCGTGGGGGCCAATGTTCGTGGGTAAGCAAAATTTTGCCGGTTCGTGGAGACGTAATTTCGTGGAAAAGCGATACAAGGTCACTGGGAGAGATAACTCTACTTGGTTTTAAAAAAATGTTTTAGACACGTAAATCCCCCACGAAGAATGATGATTCCACAGTATTTTATGAGAAAATCGATCTCATAATCGATGATACTGCTTTTGCTCCGCTTCGGGGCCGAACCCTCGTGATCCACAGTGACAACCCCTCGAGTGTGACTGTGTATACGGTGTGTATGTTCGGTACTTACGGCCTTTGAGCTGGGGGGGGGGGTCTTCATCGTACCACACTTGCTGTGACACGGGACCTTGATTTCTGAGATCTTATCTGAAGGACCGTCCCATTTATTCACATCTTACGACAAGCAAGGGATAATGAGGACCTATTCTAAGCAAGATCCCCACGGGACTGTCCGAAGATGAAATGATCTTGGATCCCTCGGTTTCCCCGACATAAGTCATTCTACAAAGTTTACACTTATTAGCGTAGACAATATTAGAAGCTGTACAGGTCATGTGTTTTTTTTAAGTTCTGGTGCATGAACTACGTCCAATGAGATTACAAAGAAATAAATTCTTATTGATTAATATATCACCAGTTTTACGGTTTTAACAGAACATGTGATATGGGGCACATGTAGTACGAAAACGAATCATCAAAAATACCCTTCAGAGAAACACGACATTCTTTAATTTGGGTACATAACTTATCATTTTTCCCCTAAACTTTTATTTGACGACTGTACAAATGACAAATTTTTGATAACTCGAAGAAAAATTCGAGGAGCATAAACCGTTCTGCTAGAGACCCCAAAGAATGATACTGGTTATACATACCTTATGATGACCAATCTGCAAAATCACCACAGACGTCTTATTTATGTGTTAGAATAGATAACGGCAACAAAAAATATTGATCAGCAATTATAGATTTCGCCGAAATCTAAGGGGAAGTTTGGGGGATTGATTTATTCGACATATTCATACATATGATTTTACACCTTGAAAACAAGCTCCGCCCCTTACCTCCCAGCGAAAATCGCGGCCTTTAATTAAATCGATTCTATATAAGCAGATAAGACTGAAGAGGTAAATAAAACTTATCTCTTTAGAAAATCAGGTTTTCTTGAATTTTGACAAAACGCGCACGTAAGCGTACATTTACTGATTTACTTAAATGACATTATCACTGTGTAGAGATGTCGCGATCGTGGAGGTAAAGATAAACCCATTATGGCCATAGAACGGTAACGAGGGGTCGGGTCGGCCTATGAGCTAGGCATTTGCCGTCACCTGGAAGTTCCTAATTGTACATGAACTAGAGAAGACAACGAGCGGTCTCATAAATCCCATAAAAGATACAAAATTAGCACAAGGGCAAACACGGGCCCTTGGACATACATAGATGGAATTAGGTGCCCAGGAGGAGTATGCTGCCCCTGATGACCAGTCACATCCACCGTCACCCTTATGTCTTGATCAGGGAAACGAAATAATCCGTAGTCAAAATCAGTATACCAAAGAATGGTCTTACAATTGGTATGAAACACGTCGGACAACTTTCGACCCATTGACAAGTTGTATTTGCAAATTAGGTTATTATTAGCGAACATAAAATTTGCGAAATGTTGACTTTATACGTATTTTCCTTCTAGTATCATTGACTGGTGGCTTCTAGTATTATTGACTGTTAGCTATTAGTGACTGGTAGCTTTTAGCATTATTGATTGGTGGCTTTTAGTATTATTGACTGGTGGCTTTTAGTATCATTGACTGATAGCATCTAGTATTATTGACTGTTAGCTATTATTGACTGGTAGCTTCTAGTATTATTGACTGTTAGCTATTAGTGACTGGTAGCTTTCACTATTATTGACCGGTGACTTCTAGTATTATTGACTGGTGGCTTTTAGTATCATTGACTGATAGCATCTAGTATTATTGACTGTTAGCTATTATTGACTGGTAGCTTCTAGTATTATTGACTGGTAGCTTCTATCATTATTGACTGCTAAGTTTCAGTGTAATTTCTTGAAACATATTTCCTTGTAAAATGTTGAGATATAAATAGTCTTCCATGAGTTGTCAGAACTTATAAAATATCCCACCTTATTTTCGCAAATGTTTCAATCATCTCCCTTTGTAAGGGAACATGGACATGTATTTGAACATTTGAAATCTGAATTTTATACTCTGACTAAATGGTCTGTATCACGCTTGGCTGAAACTGACACAGTTAGAGATGTGAAAAATGTACAAATGTAGAATGATGGACGAACGGACATATACATAGATAGATAGAAATAAAAGAACATTTCAGTACGCATTTTAATCAGAATATAAAATCATTATACTTTTTTTAATACAGCATTTGATATTAACAGTTTTGCACTTCACAATGTTATCTGTACTTCAATCTTTAATAGAATTATCTCTGGAGGCGCATTTTAATCAGTATATAAACTCATTATACTTTTTTTAATACAACATTTGATATTAACAGTTTTGCACTTCACAATGTTATCTGTACTTCAATCTTTAATAGAATTATCTCTGGAGGCGCATTTTAATCAGTATATAAACTCATTATACTTTTTTTAATACAACATTTGATATTAACAGTTTTGCACTTCACAATGTTATCTGTACTTCAATCTTTATTAGAATTGTCTCGGGAGCGTCTGTCATTTTAATCAGATACAGTGTTAATCAAAGCCGTCGTTGCGCCGAGACGTGTAAAACGGTGCAAATCGAACTACATGTACTTGTGGCTGAGTCCCCCCCTCTCTCTCTCTCTCTCTCTCTCTCTCTCTCTCTCTCTCTCTCTCTCTCTCTCTCTCCGTAAGGCTTAGGGTAATCTCGGCTGAGATTTGGCTTGGCTGAATACTTGGATTGACGCCTTAACCGAATTTCGGAGCAGTCCTTCATAATTTATGTATGGAAATTTACTTTCAGCTTCGATTGGTTCTAATAATTAATGTACACGTAGGTGACACTGCTGTTCGCTTCAAATAAGTAACTCTCTATCACTACTAATTTTGCATCACTTACCGACCGTTTAGGTATGAAAATTCCAAAAATGAAAAGTCACTAAATTTTTCGTTCAAATGATGACTTCCATGGCACGATATTTTATCTCCTGAAATGGAAGAGTTCCTATAGTCTGTATTATCTAGTTACCGATACATTGTATCTCCACATACCGTCTTGTATAATTTTTCTTATAAAAGAAACTATTGGAACTCTTCAATTTTGTGGTGTTGCTGGTCATCAGGGGATCAGATTTCCATTCCATGTGAAATGAACAATATAACCCGTGGTTTGCAACGATGTTTAACCTTGTGCTCTTGAAATTCTTTAACTGTCTTTTATTATCTTGTACAATTAAATAAAATTTACTTACTTACTCTGTACAGTTCAAATCTACAAATCTATTCTGATTTTTTCTTTCAAATTTGGAGGGGCATAGATGGAGTAATACGTTTCTGTAAGAAGCCACAACAATTCACTGTGAACCTTGAAAGTTATCCGCATTCAAAATCAGTGTGCCAAGAACGGCTTAACAATCGGTATGAAACATGAGATATTGAATAAGTAAGATTTTTTATTAAAAGTAGGTCAAACTTCAAGATCAAGATCACAAGGTCAAAGACTGAAGTATATCAATGTCTTGCCATAAAGAATCTATATACAAAATAAAAAAAAGAGATTAGATAAGGTAATCAAGAAAGTGGGTCAAGGTCACAAGATCAAGTACTATTGTATCACAATACCATGTCATAGAAAAACTATATATAAAATGTAAAAGTCCCGCCTACAATAGATTTGAAGATATCTAACGGGTTACGTGTTCTCAAAAGTAAGCTTTCAAGGTTAAATGTCATAGTATGAAATGAAAGAATTTATACACAAAACATGTAAGATCTACCTTTTTCGTATCAAATATTTTCACCTAGTGACCTTCACCTTTGACCTACTTTTCAAAAAATTTAACCTTGGCTATAGCTTTTGAACCAAGAGTGGTATACGTTTTCTATTTCAAATATAGAGGCCTTACTACAAAACATTTCTTATGGTACTAGAACTCCTGACCTTGAAAATTGACCTACTTTTCAAAAATTAAAACCTGGACTATACTTTTTGAACCATGGGTGATAGAGATTTTATATTTAGATGGCTCATGACCATGCCTTTCATATGGTTTTAAAGCTTTTGACCTAATGACATTAAACTTTGACCTATTTTTCAAAAACTTTAACTTTTTGAACTGAAGGGGATAGGATAAGTAGAGGCATGCTATTGTGTCACCTGACAACTCTTTTTGTATACATGCTATTGTGTCACCTGACAACTTTTTTTGTATACATGCTATTGTGTCACCTGACCAACTCTTTTTGTATACATGCTATTGTGTCATCCGACAACTCTTTTTGTAGACTGGGGAAACATGTGCAGTGCGCCAATCAGTGTGAACGTCACCTGTGTCTGAAGTTTTCTGCAATATTAATTAAAGTATTGGAGAGAATTCAGGAGCCATATACCCTGTCTAAAGGTCCACTAACATCGGATGGAATCAGGTTTTATAAGGAGCTTTTCGACTCCTTCAGATGTTACAGTGGTGTATTCCATTACAGAATAGTCTATGTCTTAGGCACGGTTCCTGTACAATGAAAACTTACAGACCTGGAATATCGAGATCTGAGATATCATTTCAACCACTGTCTCATCACATTCTGTGCTGTGGCTTCCTCCGAGTTCCTTATTATGAATTGAAGGAATACCGTATACATTTAGCGGGTTTTTTTCCTCGGGGTTAGATAGCTTTCCGCCAAAATTTCACTCGCCAAATATGCATCCAATTGCAAATTCAGTATTTGAAAGAGAGATTACTCGCCTGCTGCTGTGCAATTTCTGGATCCCCCACTGGCCATACATAATATGAATTTAGAGTATCTCTGACACTTTCTCCATCACAATATTGGTATTCAAAAATAACTAAAAATTTCAAATTATATGCATTTTTTTATTTAGGAGATTGGATGTACAAATATATACATGAGTGTATTCTTTCAGACAAATGAGCATCTAGTTGTTTGTTATACAATGAAATCGAAATGTTAAAAAAATAGGCTATGATTTGGACAAAAAAAGATTTTATTATGAAGTATATTCTTTCAGTTTTACATCAAATAATATGAGACCCATGGGCCACAACACTCACCTGAGTCAAATTAGCCTTGCTTTTTAAAAAAAATAATTTTGCCTATATTCATAAATTATGTAAAATTTGACCCCCAATTCTAGTGCCACCCTTACCCAAGAGTCCATGATTTAAAATAAAAAATGAATTCACACAACTTGGGAATGTTTGCATATTAATATGATTTAGTGTACCCTTTGAACTTTTGAAAAGAATTTTTAAAATTTTCCTTGTCTTCATTTTTATCATAATTCACTATCACCCATATTTTTTTTAACCAAGAAGACAACCACCTATACAAATACATTTTCCCAACTCACCACTACCCATACAAATACATTTTCCCAAATCAACACCACCCACCCGAAAAAATATCAACTGCCTCCCCCCCCCTACATTTTTTACTGGAATAGCCCTTAGATAAAATTATTTTTTTTCCTCTCTCTCTCTCTCTCTCTCTCTCTCTCTCTCTCTCTCTCTCTCTCTCGGATTCATAAATATTCATATTGAATATATAGTGGATTCAAACGTCAGACCCATGGGCGGATCCAGAAAATCAAGTTTTCAAAGGGTAGACCCAATTTTCTTTTTCTTTTTTCTTATTTACCTTTTCAGTCCAAGAAAAGGGGGATGGAAATCCAAAAAGTGCAAAAAATAACCGTTAAAAAATTAATTAAAACTGAACTAAATGGGATGGATGGGTTTTGTAACAACTATAAGCGCCCCCGCTAGACCTTGGTTGATATCTGAGGTCGAGATCGACTTACAAATGTACACACAATGTGAAGTCGGGATCGGAAATTCGAATTTTGGGAATATCGCGGGAAACTTTCATAACATTTTGAGTGTTCACGTCATCTAGATTTCGATACTAAGATAGTAGATTGAGGTAGAACCAACAAAATGGTAGAGGGTCCAGGATGTAAAATCAAAGGCGAAAAAATAAAATCCAAACTTCTGAACCAGACTGTTAAAACCGTGTCAGGAAATGCTGTCAATAGGGTAAGGAGGGCATAACAATGTCAATAACATACTCGCGTCTCTTAAGGGATTTTTTTCCAGATGCATTATGCAAAAAAGAATGAAATTAGTGTAGGAGTTATAGGACCGTCGATATTTGTCTGGATGGCTCCAGTGGTTAAACAGAGTTTGACATTTACTTTTTTGAGCACTAGACCAATCGGGCTATACCGGCTACTTCATATGATTTTTGGTAGACCTGACCTTACATCCACTAGCCCCGACCAACTTTCCAGAAACTGATAGTTTTTCCATATTTAAATGTACTTAATTCAAATGACAAACATTAAGTTTGCATGAACTGAAACGTACTTAATTGTCTCAAGAAAGAGCTTTAGTCTCGTCATTCAATTTAATGCTTTAATTTTCAAACACATTTTCTGTTTCTTTAAATTCTACCTGGCATGGAAATTCTCTAGTCCATATAGAATAAAATGATCTCAACCGTTTTTTTTAAATCTCTATTTCATAAGCCCTGCTTTGTTTCTTCCCAACCTTTTACTTTTTTTCTCTCAGTTGGGACATCTTTCCTTGAGGACGAGAAGTATTTGAATATCTAGACATTCCTGCACATATGTCAACACCGAAAAATGGCTGCTTACGATGTAATTTATTAATTTGATAAATAATTTCTTATATTTGATTCAAATAAACTGGATTTGTTAAACAAAATGAAAATAAATTGTCTAAAACATAACTTTACACACATTAACATTGAGTAGATGTCGTAAAACATCACTTCCAACTGCAACTTATTTATTAGAACTAAAAATAGAGATTGTGTCATCATGCGGTTCAAAATTCCTCGCAAAGTCTACAGTTATTCTTGTGTAGTTACGAATTAAATATCTTATGGTATAAAGTAAAGTTTCTTGTTTATTTTTTCAACACGACCAGTCAGACTAGTAAATCAACATTTTACCCGACCAGGCCTATCATTTAGTAGACATAGCCTGCTCATAGTACATGTAGCTCATGCTAGAGGGTCCCACACCCTTTGATCCACCACCACATTTTTAATGTGCAAAACATATTTCCTGTAAATTTTGTCAATTCTATGTCTATTGTACATGTATGTATTTTTCAATGTCCAACGCCATTTTATTGAACATGTGAGAGTTCAAAATGTGACGTTTTAAATACCTAGTTTGTCCCGTAGTGATCCGGGTCAGAATACATGTAGGTCCTCAGTACCCCTTGCTTGTCGTTAGAGGCGATTAAATGGGGCAGTCCTTTGGATGAGACTGCAAAAACCTAGACCCTGTGTCACAGCAGGTGTGGCATGATAAAGATCCCTCCCTGCTCAAAGGCCATAAGTGCCAAGCATAGGCCTAGATTTTGAAGCCCTTTACTGGCAATGGTGACGTCTCCATATGAGTGAAAAATTCTCGAGAGGGACGTTGAATAATATAAAATCAATCGATCAATACTTGGCTGGACCACACATCCACTATTTTAACATTTTTAGTGAACATTCTATTTTCTGAGATGCCTTCATTATTGTCTAAATTATTAACCTTCATAACTATGATCGAATATTTGTAACTAATTTTGAATTAATAAGTGTATAATTATGGAGGAATAAAGCACTTGAGAAATCCCATATGGATGGAAAGTGGTCACGATATGCACAACAATATTTTGAAATTGAAAACTTTTTTCCTTCCATTTACAGGAGAAAAAGCCAAAGAAAGGCATCACATCTTCTCAGTTTGATGTCGTGGTTGGCCGGTCACTGACAAGTGTGCAAAGCCTGGGAAAGGAGCTGTTCATGTATTTTGGGGATGTCTGTTTAAGGTTGTTATTGACCCAATTTTATGTAATATAGATCATGATTTTAGGCATTTGTTTTTAGTAGATTGAAAAAAACACATCAAAATATACGATTTAACTTGTAAATTAAGGCTACTTGCTAAACATAAAATTCAGTACTGACTTGTGCGAATTACGCATCACAAAGTCTATGTATTGAATACTACACTATATAGACTATATAATACATCGCTATAAACAGATAGATTCGGATAGCCTATATTATTATAGTTGGAAAAAATATATATTTGACGTACCTTATTGCAAATTTTGTATGCTGTCAGCGAGAGGCAAAAATCGGGAATGTCCGATTGTTTGGTGGTGACACTATAATCGTTGTTATTCACGTTTGTGTAAAGGATATGTCAATTTGAAATCCGTCTTCCCGATTAATTACTATCAAAACATGCTTCGCACTGTCCAATAAGCACCCCGACACAGGCAGACCAGGTAAACTACACCACCCTGATACCATTACGACACAGGTAAACAGCAATGGCTGACTATTGTCCCGATTTCTGATTGACCAGTTCAGAAATGATGCGGGATTTCAAATTCCGGTTGGAAATGGGGGTTTGTTGTCGTAAAATGGGAGATATTTTTAGAAAATCGGGATTTCGGGGTATTTTTGCAATCCCGATCGGGATATCGGGATTTGCCTTTTCAGTTGCTTCAAATCGGGAGAATCCCGCACAAATCGGGAAAGTTGGCATGTATGTATATGTAATGAAAATCTTTAGATATGGATCAAAGTGATTCATGTGAGCGATGTGGCCTATGGCCCACCAGTGATTGGGGGGGGGGGGGGGGGGGGGGGGGCTGTTATTCGGTTCCACCCCAATCCGAAATTCCATGAATTTTTCCCAAAATATGACTTAAAAAATTCTCAATTGTAATCATTCTGAAAATTCTTTATATGACTTATCTAAACAAAATGTTAATATTTTGTACACTTTACTTCCGGCAGGTATTTTTTTTAAGAGTCTGTAGAGGGCTAAAAAGCAGATGTTTTCCCATAATGATGCCTAAAAATTCCCTAATAATGGATGGTTTGATGAGAATATACCATGAGGGGCCATCCAACCTCAGTGCCACTCTGTTGCATAACATTTGTGACAGTTATTTCTTTGCTAAAGACTGGAAATTAAAGCTTGTTTAAGCCAGCCACATTGATAATAAAATATTGAATGGTTAACTTTTTGCTTGTTTTATTTATTTACTTGTATAAAACGAATTTCCCAATTTCAATCAAACATCGCTATTTTCCCCAAACTCCTGGATTCAAGGGGTAAAAAACTCCCTGTTCCAGTGATGAAAACCTTGTGGGTTTTTAGTACAGTGGACACTGTCCAAGTACTGGTATTTATTAGATATGAAGCATGTTTGTTATGCCTTATTATAACTAAAAGACACTTCATTCTAAATGTATGATTGATGAATATCACAAATTTTCATTAAAAAATGATTATTAGTTTTCCCAACTGTAAGGATCCCAGTCCCAAAGTATTGAAAAAAGCACTGGTGACTTGTATTGGTGGCCTAGTGGTTTAAGTTTTTATGCCCATGAGATCGAAGACCCCCGGGGCATATTGTTTTTGTTTTTCCTATCTGTAATTCTGTCATCCTGTCTAAGACTTTAATCTTGCTAATAACTTTTGAACAGTAAGTTCTAGAGCTTTGATATTTCACATGAAAATTTCTTGTGACAAGACCTTTCCATGGGTACTAATCCTTTTGACTTGACATTGGACCTTCTTTTTAAAAAATTGACATTCCCATGGTCATAACTTCTAAATGGTAAATATTAGAGCATTCATATTGCACATGAGCATTTTTTATGACAAGATCTTTCTACTGGTACCAAGATATTTGTCCTTGGCCATCTTTGGAATTGACCATTATTGGGGGCATTTGTGTTTCACAAACACATCTTGTCATACTTCTGTTTGATATTCTGAAAAGTAAAATGCCAATTTTGATGTAGTTTATTTATATATTGGTTAAAAAATTATGAATTATGGTCATATTTTGTATTGTTGGCAATGCTACATATATATATATTGTTTGATTTTCAGAATTCATTTTTTAATGGCTGGGTCATTTCGTGTAAATGGGCAAGCCCTGGATAAGGACTATGGGAAATTGACTGAAACACCATCCCTGAAAGTGGAGTTCTCTAAAGACGTTCTGACATTTTACAAGTCTGCTGTTCAAATCAGGTCAGGGTTCATCGAGTTGTACAGTGAACCCAAATCACTGAATACAACAGAATACAAAGCTGCATTCAAGATCGTAGCGGCTAGTCTAGGGGTAGGTATGGTGGCTGATTTGTGTCATTTTTCACTTTATCGTCTTTTTGTTATTTTGAGGCGAAAAGATAACAAAACGATATTTAGTGACTTTTCGTCCTGAGATAACGAAAAGACGACAAAATGATTATATCAGCTACTTTTCGTCTCAAAATAACATAAACACAACACATTGTGAAATGGCACAAATCAGTCACCATACCTAGCCCCTAGACTAGCCGTTATGATCTTGAATGCAGCCCAGGACATATATGTTCTACAGTCCCTGCTATATCCTATTTTTCTGTTTTTCATTGTCCGTTCCCGGACTGCTTACGTTCACAGAAAGCACTCGTCCTTCACTCCCGGTGTGTCCATCTAGTCCTCAGTCTCTGATTTCTGCATTGTCATTCAGAACTCCAAAGTGAAAGATTGATCTTGATAATGAGGACAAAATGTTAAAGATAGCATGCACAAAAGTGGAAGGATTAAGCTTTCATATTGCATCAGATATATGATTTTGTGAAAATTGTGTACTTTTGAATTGAAAATTATTAGATTATCAACTGTGAAAATTGAAAGAAAACTCCAGTCCACTCAGCATCATTATCAGAAGGCTTCTGCCGTGGTTGAACAGGTTGTGGTTGTTGTTTGGGTTTTTTTTGATACCAGAAAATATTTTTTCTGTCTAACTGATCATTGATAATGATTTCTATCTCCCTTACTGAAATATTATTTCCATATAAGATATTTATATATAAATATTAATATATGAGCTCAAACAGTGTTTTGGTACGCTTTATGTTGATTTTGATTGCATGTTCGGTTGTTCAGTGTGTAACACCAAACAGAAATAATATTTCAATGACAGTCGCTTCAAGTCTGCAATTTGTGACTGCTGCAGCAATTGTCATTTTAAAAATGTATTTTTGTATTGTGTTACAGATTTTGTAGAAGTAAACATTGTTGGTAAAAGGCCTATGTGAAGTGTTGTGAACAGAAACTAATCAAACATGCAATTAAACTTAAAGTGTGCAGAAACAGTGACTGAGGTCGTACACTTATAGGATGTATTTTTGAAATTAACATACAATGTATGCACGTCAGGCCGTAATTGGTTAAAAGTCTGGCGGACTGATTGACGTTTGATTTCGTCAGTCTGATGAGACTGTCAATTTTCTTAAAACATCATTTTGGAAAACATACTTATGGAATCTTATACACATATCTGGCATTCCTCTGTAGATATCAGACAAACCCGGTTAGTAGATATATTAAGTGTTACAATATTGTCTGAGGCATATCATTTTAAATTCCGTTATTTTATTTTGATAACATTAACGAAATATATTTAATTATTTCTAAAAAAAAAAAAAAAAAATCCAGTGGACTGGTAAATTTTTCTGCAGACTGGTTGAAATTATACCCTATCAGTCCGACTGGACTGGGGGAATACAAATCCTGACTAATAATCAGGTAGACAGAAGAATTATTTCCATGTTGGAGAAAAGAAACCTATCTGATCCACCACAGAACTGCATGATCTTCTATAGATTTATGAAATTTAGGAAGTCTTGATATAACAAATAGTAACAAGTGAACTGGGTTGTTTTTTTTAATTTTCACAGAATCATATTTCTGATGTAATATGAAAGTTTCCTTTCACTCTTGCACATCTAGTTTGTTTTTTTTTTTCATTTTGTCCAAGTTATAAAGATTGATTCTTTCACTTTGGAGTCCCGAATAACAATGGAAAGATGAAAGACTGAATATATGGTGTGTGAATGATTCATGCCAGTGATTTTTTAAGACCCATTCTAGGTCTGAATATCGAGGAAAGCCAAAAATTACCAAATTGAATTTCTTCCCAATTTAACATGCATTTTTCCCAATAATAAAAACTGGCAAAAAAAGTATTTGTTAAAAAATAAGTTCAACGTGAATATAGTTTAATATGTACAACATGACAAAGACGCATGATTTAGAAAGAATAGTCGAAAATTTTAAAAGCTTAAAGAAAATTTAAAGTTAAATATGTAAAATTAAAGAAGAATGACATCAATTTGTGTTTGATTTATTGTTTGATATGATATATTTAGCATATTTACAATAAAGACTAGGTTTTCCTAATTTGATCAAAATGTTGACAATTTTTCCCAATTTGAAAGCCACAGGACCATTTTGAAAAATCACTGAATGCTTTGTGAGCACAAGCAGTTGGTGAATGGAAAGTGAAAGGAGAAAAAGGGAATGTTTCAGGGACTATACCAAGTATTCTTACTGAAGGCTTTATATTTGATTATGTATTCATTTTGACATCACCTTCAGAATGATAGTAAATTAAACAGATTGAATATGGAGAAATCAGAAGTGGGACAATGAACAGAGGAAAACTTTCTGACCTTGGTAGATATTTTAAAAAGTTTCTTGTGTATTACAGAGAGTCTGGGTCGTGCAGTATGAGGTATGCAGATCTTCATGAACTTGACATTTGCTCCCCAGTCTTTAACCATCAAAGGGCTGTTGCTATGGTTATGGAGCAGTCTAATCGCCAGGTTTGTGATGTTCTGCTGGATCAGACCATTCTACCCGGCGTCGGAAATATCATCAAAAACGAGGTATCAAAATGGACTAAAGTACATATTTATTTCATTATGTCATTGTCATTTTAATGAAAAGACAGCCAAGTCGTATTTTGGTTTAAAAATCTGATATTTACAGGAAGAAAGAATGACAGATTGTTGTTGTTTTTTCATTTTTTTTTTAATCGAAGGAAATCAAATTTGATATTCAGGTAAGACTAGCAAAGGTAAATTCTGCTTAGGGCTGTTCCAGAAATGATCAAATGGGGGGGTCGGGCGGCAAATGATATTTTTTTGTGTGGGTGGTCGTATTTTTTCATATTTTAATTGGTCCGTGGTGGGATTGTTAATAAAATATTTATTATGGGTAGTGGGTAGTTTCTATTGTTTTATTTTGTGCTACGTGGGTGTTGAGTTTTCAGAATATTTTTATTGTCGCTCTTGTCGTGTTGGTTACAAAACGTCGGAAATTCTGCTTTCGAAATCGAAAGTAACATAGAACTATTCGAGTTGTCGCTCTTTGCAGCGCATAACTTTCCATTACGGCACTCTTCAAATTAGAGGCGCGTTTAATAGGGTCTCTTTGGACGTGATGGCGGCGAACTCTGTTCTGTAGATTATTACAGTTTACAGTGCATCGATTTTGGGAATATTTTGAAACCAATAGGTATTCCGTTTTCTAATAAAAATAGGCAAACCTTAGTTGATTTATACGAGGGTACCGATGCGTTATATTTATCAGTCGGTGTGATGGTGATATAGAGGCCTCCGGGCGCGGGCTCCATTAGAAGACGAACGATTCGTGGAAAAACATATCCATACCCATTTCATGATAATACCATCGTTTGGACTCCCAATCTTTCCAACATTCCCGCCATAGATGCCTTTGCTTGTTGATGTGACATCGTTTCTTCAGAACTACTGTGATACAATGTCGCACAGGCATTACCGCGTCATTGACTAGAATGTTTGTCCCGAAAACCTCGCGAGATTTGTACCGTTTTCATTTTTAAAAATATTTTTGTGGTGGGTCTGGTTAGTTTTTTTTTTTATTAGATGGGTCATTGTAAAATGAGTTTATTAATTTGATGGGTCATGGGGTAATTTTTTATTTTTTTTTATGGGTGCTTGGTATATACAAAAGGTGCCTCCCGACCCCCCCATGTAGTTATTTCTGGAATAGCCCTTACCATTAAAACTTGTTACCCCAGACTAGCAGAGATAAACTTGTCACCTCACTAGCAGAGTTCAACCTTTCACCTCAGACTAGCAGAAATAAACTTGTAACCTCACTGGCAGAAATAAACTTGTCACCTCACTAGCAGAGTTCAACCTTTCACCTCAGACTAGCAGAAATAAACTTGTAACCTCACTAGCAGAGTTCAACCTTTCACCTCAGACTAGCAGAAATAAACTTGTAACCTCACTGGCAGAAATAAACTTGTCACCTCACTAGCAGAGTTCAACCTTTCACCTCAGACTAGCAGAAATAAACTTGTAACCTCACTAGCAGAGTTCAACCTTTCACCTCAGACTAGCAGAAATAAACTTGTCACCTCACTAGCAGAGTTCAGCCTTTCACCTCAGACTAGCAGAAATAAACTTGTCACCTCACTAGCAGAGTTCAGCCTTTCACCTCAGACTAGCAGAAATAAACTTGTCACCTCACTAGCAGAGTTCAGCCTTTCACCTCAGACTAGCAGAAATAAACTTGTCACCTCACTACAGAGTTCAGCCTTTCACCTCAGACTAGCAGAGATAAACTTGTAACCTCACTAGCAGAGTTCAGCCTTTTATCTCAGACTAGCAGAAATAAACTTGTCACCTCACTGGCAGAAATAAACTTGTAACGTTGAGTTAGCAAAGATAAGGCTGTCACCTTAAACTAGCAAAAGGTAAAATTAGCTTTATACCATTGAAACTTTTCACCTCAGATCGGCAAAGTTAACCTCTGAGTCTTGCCTCAGTCTACAAGAGTTAAACCTTTCAAAGATTAGCCTGTCATCTGCTGGCTATCTTGAATATTACTGGTCACTTCAAACTAGCAGAGGTACACCACCAATCCGCCCCTTCATTACCACCAAATCTCCACCCCCTTCATTACTTCCAAATCTCCATCCCTTCATTACCACCAAATCTCTGCCCCTTCATTACCACCAAATCTCCATACCCTTCATTACCACCAATCTCCACCCCCTTCATTACCACCAATCTCCACCCCCTTCATTACTACCAAATCTCTGCTCCTTCATTTCCACTAAATCTCCACCCAACTTTCTAATGCTACTCATGTTCATACAATTTAATACACATTTAGCGATAATTCTGAATTATTGATGTCTTTCAGGCGCTGTTTGACAGTGGTATCAAGCCAAGTTCTAAGGTGAATGATATTTTATGTTTTGAAGACCCCTGTGTGACCAGTTGTTACCTACACCCACGTGTAGTGTGTCATTTACTTCTGGTCATGCTTTAAAAATTGAAGACAAACAGGCCTCTTGTTTTTGAAGAAGTAAAACTAACATGATAATGTGATGGGTAGTTTGTTAAGGAGGTATGCTACACCAGGGAAATTTGATATGGATGAAAAGTGGAGGATATGTACGACAATATTTTGAAATTGAAAATTTTCAAATTTACTTTATTTTGTCAAAAAATACAGTTTTAGAAGAAGGTAATCTAAAAAGAAATTTAAAACCCCTGCTGGTCTCGAACCCGCGATCTACAGTTCAGCAATCGACATGCTAACCTACTGAGCTACTCAGCTATGCAATGAAATTGGAAATGAATAGACAAATATTGCTGATATTTATATTTTCATCCATGTTTTAAAAGGAAGTCAATCATTATGACGATGTAGTGAACCACCTTAATCATCAAAAAACAAACTGAGATGCAGCATTTTTTTCTGTATCTGCAAAGGTGTTATGACCTTGTTAAAAAATTGTTAACAATTAAATGATTTCTCTGCCTTAGGTTCAGGAACTTTCAAAAGATCTTGTTTCGCATCTGGTGAAAATGACCAGGGATTTCTCCCTCATCTTCTACAAGGTATAATTCAAATAGAGGAAACATATTTAGCTCACGAATTGAAAGTTCAAGTAAGCGATTCTGACCATGTTTTGTCTGGTGTCGGTCTGTATCCATAAACTTTTAACATTTTTAAACTTTTTTCCAGAACCATGCGTCTAATTTCAGCCAAGCTTGCCACACAGCATGCTTTGGTAAAGAGAATTCAAGTTTGTTTGAATGAAGTGCCTCACCCGTTTTAAAGTGGAGATGATCAAGATTTAGTAAATATTTTGTGGCATCTTCTAAAAATCTTCTTAGGAACCACTGGGCCAATGTCAATTAAACTTGGCACAAATGATCCGTGGGTAAAGGGGGCTCAAGTTTGTTCAAAAGTGGAGATAATCAAGAAAAGGCAAAAACAAGGTTGGGTCATTTAGAAATCTTCTGAAGAACCAGAAAAGTTGAAACTTACATGAATCCTTCTTAACATGGTGTAGATTCCATTTTGTTCCAATCATTGCCCCCCCCCCCCCCCCCCCCCCCCCCCCCCCATTGAGGTAGGTTGGGGCCACAAAAGGGGATCAAAGTTTTCCATGGTGATATATAAGATAAATCTTTAAAAATCTTCTTCTCAAGAACAACAGGGCCAGGATTTCTCATATTAATATGCAAGCATTCCCAGGTAGTGCAAATTCAAGTTTTGGTCGGGGGTTTGGTGAGGCCATGATATGTGACCAAAGTTTTACATAGGAATATATATAGGAAAACTATTTAAAACCTTAAGCAGGGCCATGAATACTTATATTAATATGCAATCATCCCCAGGTTGTGCAGTTTGAAGTCCATTCAAATCATGGCCCCTGGGGATAGGATAGGGCCACCGTAGGGGGTCAAAGTTTTATTTTGGAATATATAGAGAAACATCTTTGAAAAATCATCTTCTTAGAAGTGCAGGGACATGGATTAGTCAATATGCAATGGAGGGATATTGTTTTTGTCTTGTATATCTGAAACAGGAATCTTTCTTTTTTGACCTTGTGACTCTGACCTTTGAATTTGATCCAGTTTACTGAAATTTTAATCTTGGCAATATCTCCTGAACTATTCAAGAAAGGGCTTTCATGTTTTGTTTAAAGATTACATATATCAAAAAACTTCATTTGATGCCATGATGCTTGGTCTTGTGACCTTGACCATGGAATATGACCTTACTCTAAAGTTGTACCTGTTCATAACTTATGAATAGTGAATAATACATATTTCATATATACATTCCTTGTGACAGAACCTCTAAAATTGATGTTGTAACCTTGATCTTCGATTTTGACTGACTTGTAAGAAATGTTATTTCAGGCATTACTCTCTGAACTGTTTAAGGTAGGAAGTCCATGTGTTCTATATAAATTCCTTATAGAAAGACCTTACATTTCATACCATGATTTACTTTTACTTTGTGACCTATAATATCATGGTTATGTCCTAACCCTCTATGGGGCTAGGTTGGAACCGCAATATGGGGTCAAATTTTTGCATGGCATTAAAGTTTGCAAAAAATCTTTTAAAATTCACAGTAGCTGAACAACAGCAGGGCCAAGGTGATTCATGTGAGTGATGTGGCCCATGGGCCTCTTGTTGACCCTGTTCAACTTCTTTAATGTCAAGTGTGGGGATATTTACATGTAGTGCATCGTCTGTCTGTCTGACTGTAAAAAGACCTGAGAATATTAAATTTCAAGTACTGATTCATGGACAAGTATTTCAAATCTTGTTCAATTTCTGCTATGCTTTGCAATTACAAATTAATTGAATAACAGCCTTGAAATTTCTTATTTCAAAAATGTAATTGCACATGTACATTTTAAAAGATTTGTGTAGGAATTAGGTCATAATGTATTTCATTTTTATTCAGTGTAGAAAGACAGGCAGCAATTTAAATCAGTATATGAAGATTTACAACAAGCGGAAATGTGGACAGTGTGAAGGAAAAGTGACCATAACTCGGACAGGAGAGGACAGTGAGAGAGTGACCTACTACTGCCCAGACTGTCAGACCAACACACTGAAGTCGACAATCAAGTAAGGAGGGGGGAGGGGTCAGAAAAATGTCACAAGCTGAAGTCGACAATCAAGTAAGGATGGGGAGGGGTCAGGAAAATGTCACGAGCTGAAGTCGATAATCAAGTAAGGCTAGGGGTGGGTCAGGAAAATGTCATGAGCTGAAGTTGATAATCAAGAAAGGAGGGGGAGGGGTCAGGAAAATGTCATGAGCTGAAGTTGATAATCAAGAAAGGAGGGGGAGGGGTCAGGAAAATGTCACGAGCTGAAGTCGATAATCAAGTAAGGAGGGGGAGGGGTCAGGAAAATATTGTCAGCTTCACTCAGAGATATCAAGTTTAATTTTTCTTGGTTTTTATAGTTTTCAATATTAATAATGATTTTAAAAGTACTGGCATATTGTTAATTACCAGTAAATCATGTTCCCTATAGTAGAGGTTTTTGGCATCAGGTTGGACCCAATATGGCCATAGTAATTAAATATCTTTATCAGGCTTCTTGTTTAAGTTTGCGGATACTATATAAAAACTAAATAAATATTTAGAAAAAGCAGAAAAGCTTATGTACGAAATCATGATTTTCACAATCCCAGGGTTCTGACTTTATTGATCGATTGATTGAATATTGTTCAACGTCCCTCTCGAGAATTTTTCACTTGTATGGAGACGCCACCACTGCTGGTGAAGGGATGCAAAATTTAGGTCTATGCTCGGCGTTTATGGCCATTGAGCAGGGAGGGATCACCTGCTGTGACACGGGACCTCAGTTTTTGCGATCTCATCCAAAGGACCACCCCATTTAGTCACCTCTTACGACAAGCAAGGGGTACTAAGGACCTATTCTAACCCGGATCCCCATGGGATTTCTGACTTTAGGAAGGATCCAGAATAGCCTATAGTGTTGATACATGTATAACATATATTAGGTTACATAAAGTCTTTTATTAGTTTGGACACGTTCAGGTGCATTTTTGATTTTTAAAAGAACACAGTTTGTTTTATACTCCTGGTGAATATTAGAATTTAGCTTGGACATGCAGAACAGGAATATTTTTAGGCTTCACGACGGCCCTTAATTGTTGATATTGATGATTTTAACAAATACTCTTGTTTTGATAAAATACAGGCCCATACTCAAACACTATTTTGCAAGGTGTGGTCTTATGTGCACAACCAAAAAATTAGGGTTACACAAGAAAATTCATTAAGTAAGATTTCAATTACAAAGAATCTGATAAATCAGGTTGCAGTAAAAATTAATCATATTTTTTGTCATTATCTATGGTGGAGTTGTTTTGAGAATTTTAAGACATTTGCATCATTTTCAGTAGTTTCCAGAGCATTTGAAATAATGAATGATAAACAGGACACACAGTTTGGTAACATTGGATGACATAATGGCTCACCAGAGAGCAGACGAGTGTAGTTCGTGGAGATTTAGGAATGACGACGTTACAGAATTTTGAATAATTACAGAAGACAGAAATGTAGAGAAATACATGTACGATTGTTGTAAGGCTTATCCAACTTTCTTAGCAGATTTTTCACAACATATTCTTTGACAGCATCATCGGTGCATCATAAGGCGATACCATCATGTATAACATGAAATGCCCTATTTATCTTATTTGCGCACATATCTAAAATTTGAAATTAGCTATGCATGTTTTTGAATAAAGTAGTAAATGGTAGTGATTGATTGATTGATTGATTGTATATTGTTCAATATCGCTCTTGAAAATTTTTCACTTGTATTGAGACGTCACCATTGCCGGTGAAGGGCTGCAAAATTTAGGCCTATGCTTGGCACCTATCATGCCACACCTGCTGTGACATGGGACCTCGCCTCTACAGTCTCATTCGAAGGAGCATTCCAATTAGTTGCCCCTTACTGAGGACCTACACTGTATTCTAACCCGGATCCCCACAAATTTTATAACACAGTGTTAATGTTTTTCACTGTATAAACTTGTCCACAATTTTGCGAAAAACCCTTGTAAATACATGTATTACCCCCTTTTTGTTTTCCAGAGTTCATCCATGTAAAAACAGTCTTTTGGGATGGGTCCAATCAGGCAGGCAGAATGCTGTTGGGAAACATCCTATTGAGGAAACAGAGTGGGCGTGTCCAATCTGTACACTGATAAACAAAGGGACACACCTCCGATGCCAGGCATGCCTCACAGATAGAGAGGAAACTCATTCAGGTGAATAAAAGTAATGTTAATTCAAAAACGAAGAATAAGAATGAGTTTGCATTTCAGCTGGATTGGTGCACCTTGACCTACTTTAGGGTTGAAAGTATGTTAAACAGCTTTCCAGATTTTTTGTCCATTATGGAGACAGATATTGCACTGAAATTTAGTCATAAGCTTCCTCTCAGATGAATGCAATTTCAGTAAGCATTTCAGCTGGATTGGTGCACCGTAACCTATTTTGGGTCTAAAAGTAGGTCAGTTTTCTGGACCTTTATCCATTAAGGATACAGGTATTGCCCGAAATATAGTCACAAGCTTCCTCTTGGAGGAATACAAGTGCAGTTTGAATAACAGCTGGATTGATGCACCATGACCTAATTTAGGACTGAAAGTAGATCAAAGAGTTTTCCAGATTTTTTTTTTGTTATGGATTATAGAGGTATTACTTCACAACATCACAACCTTCCTCTCAGAGAAATAGTTTCAGTTTGCATTTCAGCTGGATGGTGCACCATGACATATTTTAGGGCTAAAAGTAGGTCAAATAGTTTCCTGGACTTTTTCTCATTATGGATAGATATTGCACTGAAATTTTGTCATCACTGTCAGATGGGTGTACGATGTACCATTTGCAGTACTCTTGTTTTCATTTAATATGGCATGAAAACATTAAATACCACCTCATTTTAATTTGGGAGTTATGGTATATAGTACATGTACATAGACTTAAACTATTTAAAATATTAAAAATATCACCCTTCCCAAACTTTTGGACAGTCTTGTATATACCAATATTTTTAAAACGAGTACTTGACTTATTCATATTTAGTATTGCATTAGAAAGAAAATAGGGGGAGGAATGATTCGGAAGGCCATCCTTAAAAAACAAACTTTTTAACTGATGGAACAATAAAAATAAATATATGAATAAATTGGTCAATAACATTTTCCCAGTGGGAATAATTTTAATGAGGCAGGCGAAAATTCCAAACAAACTAATTTTATTTTGGCTTAATATGCTCAACCTCTACAGTGATGTATTCAAGCCTTAATTAAACACTATTCTTTTAGAAGTTATAGGTTATTGGCTGAATATCGGGTAAATATGCCAGCCCGAGGTTCTTGCACGGTATAGCGGACAAAGATTATAGGGCTATAGCTCTGCTTCCGCACAATTGAGGGCAAATATTTTCTGATATTCAATCAATAACTTGATTTACATCTTTTTCAAATTCTATGCACTATAGGCTTTTACTTGTAGAAGAGCATGTTTCTTTACATTTTCAGGGGTAAGTATCTATTATTATTTATAAACAGGTGTGACATAACAAGCATTGAGTTATGTAAGCAGATGTGACATCACAATTGAGTTAAGGAAGTTAGCTTCTGAGCTTTTTAGCACAACTGTGCAGGATGCTACAACTAAGTATTTACTGGTTCAATACTGATCCCACTAATGCAAACATATCACTCATCTATTACTGAACCTGTCCAGTTGAAAAAAAAAATTGTCAATTCAAATTTTGAAAGGGTTTTGCAGGGACTATATCTTGTAGCGGAAGGATTGATTAACCAAAAAGTTTTTAATCCGCGTGATTTTATTGTTTCTGTTTCATCCAATAAATCTTCTATTTTTATACTCCTATACATGTATTTCAGTTTTATAATTTATGATGGAAGTAGCTGAGACTTGGAACTAGTTCAAATGCTGTAATTTATGAATGTGGTTGATATATTTTTCCAGACAGAACACCGATTCTTGTAAAGGTTTTAATTGATTTACTTGAAATTTTGTATAAAAATTCAGTATTTTCGCCAATAATTTAAAAATTTGGTCTCCAACCCCCCTTTTTAAAGTTCAGTTTTAAATTTTAAGACAAGACCATGCAAATTGTGAAATTTTAGAAATTGACATTACTCCTAATATGTCCTTTTAAACTCTCAAATTTGATATCATGAATTTTTTTCGTATATCAAGTGCAAAAAGGTCATTATTTATTTCCATTACTAGTATTAAAAAAAAAATTTATCTTTAGAGTTAGAAGACATGATTATATATCTATTTTATGTAATGATTGAATTTTGTTGCTTAATACATGTATATTGTGTTGACACCAACAGACAAATCAAGCTTATTTGAATAAATTTTAAGTGCAAAAAGGTCATGTTTAGAACATTAGCTCAATAACAAGCATTGCGACCCCAGGTTTTTGGGTTTTTTTTAATTTCCTAATTCTCCTTCAATGTAAAAATCAAAAATACACATCCCTAAAAATTGACATTACTCCAAATCTCCGGTGCAAATATCTATAAAGTTGGTCCAGGGCATTTACATTATAGGCTTTTATGGCCCTGTTAAAGCTTCTGTACTCTCTATGGAATCTATAGGGAAAATATCAAAATATGTTATAAGAGTTCATGATGGATGATATCAGTAGGTATGCAAATCTATAAGTACAAACATATAAACTGTGGTCCTTTGTATGTAAACACTAGTAGCATTTGATGGGACTGGTGTGGTGTCTGAGGCTTGTATAGGGATTTCATGTCTCTACACCCTGTCATGAAGCCAACTTGAAATGTGATGCTATGCTTCCTTTGTATGAATTTATTAGATTCTACATGTAACAGATGTAGGGAACATATTTCTAGACTGTCAGAATAAGTAGTTGCATCTTTTATTCATTGAGTAGGCACAGCTGAAACAGGTTTGAAAAGACAATCTACGGATTCCTCGGAACAGATTTCAAAGAGGTTAAAAGGAAGTGAAGATGTGTGTGGGATCATTTCTGTAACAAACAATAAGATTTGTGATACTGGACAATCTCCCGCTGTGAATTTGGATGCAAAAAGTACAGGAAAAACAGCATCTCCTTGGTTTAAGCAAGGAACCTTTCAAAAAACTATATCATTAAATGAAATGAACAAACCGCAGGAACCACGAAATGTAAACAAAATCATTACCAGGACCAAATACAATAATGTGAAGGACTGTAAAGCATCAGTCCCTCGGGGAATGACATCACAGTCGGAAGGAGTGGTTGCCACGGTTACCAGTAAAATCCCACGGTGTCCTGTCCATTGTAAGCCATGCACCATGAAGCAGACACGAAAAAAAGGAGACAATTACCTCCGATGGTTCTTCACTTGTGGAGTCAGTCCCAGGACTAACCAGTGCAAATTCTTCAAGGTAACACAGAAAGGTCCGAGCTTGGACTTCTTGAAAACAAATTCTCAAACTTATTTGGAGTTTTCTTCTCTTTGAGCAGTAAAGATTTGAGTAAAATGTTAGACTTAAGTCCAAGTTCTGACCAAAGTTGGTTTTTTGTTTTCGAGAAGTTGTGGTCAGAAAGTGAACAGGTGATAAAAGGTGGACCATGGGTTGGGTCAGTATGGGGGGATAAAGATTCACATGATGCGTTCATGAATATGGGACATTCCTAGGTTGTGTAGATTCAAGTGGGGTTAAGTCATGATCCTATTTGGCTTAGTTGAGGTCATAAAATATGGATTCAAAAATTTTCGAAGGAATAAAGAGAGTAAAAAATCTTCTGAGGAATATAGCAAAACCAGGTGGACTCAAGTGAGCATTGTGGCCCATCTCTTGTTTATTTGTATTTCAGTGGGCTGATGAGAGTTTCCCAATTTGCCCTAATCATGGCAAACCAGCTGCTTTCAGAACTGTGATGAAGGAGGGTCCCAACAATGGAAGAAAATTCTTTGCTTGTCCTCTTCCAAAACAGAAGCAGTGTGGATTTTTTGAATGGGCTGAAGGTTTCTGATAGACAAAAAAAAAACCCACAGGGAAAGGAACTTGCATATATTACAGTGTTGTGTATATTATTTCTGATGACATTTATTTGTGATTAAGGAGGTACGTACAAAAAAAATTTGGAAGTGTTGTATAAATTTTACTTTACATTTCTTTTGTTTTTTCTACTATAGCCACAACTTACATTTTTTTTATCAAAAAGAAAACTAAACTTGCATACCAGTTTACCATACATATTTTATTGAAAATAGATATTAACGACAATTTACACTATTTGTCGAAATGCGCATCTGGTGCATCAAAATTGGTACCATATAAGTTTTACATTATGACCCCTGGGTCGAGGCCTCTGCTGGTGGACTGTTAGTCCCCGAGGGTCTCTACAGCCCAGTAGCTTAGCACTTCGTTACTAGCTTGAAAATACGGATGTATATTGAATTGCTGTTATAAAATTTAGAAATTCATTTCAAAATTAAGGATTATCTCCCTTGTGCATAGCTCTTATCCTTGGACGAATTTGGCTCCACTTTTTTGGCACGCTGTTTTTGGCTATATTTAGCTCTAAAACTTCATAGTTATTTCGGATTTCAAACATTTCGGTTGAGCATCACTGAAGAGACATTATTTGTCGAAATGCTCATCTGGTGCATTAAAATTGGTACCATGTAAGTTTTACATCTCAACTTTACGACAAACGGGATGTTTTTAGCTTCACCATTGTCAACTTCCCATATTTATGTAGCAATATTCCATTATCACCGGCATATGGTGTTATATCTCTCAACTGATGCGATACACAAGAGCTTGTTCTGCGTATCATCAGTTTTTAAATTGAGGCCGGCTATAGCCATACATACTGACAAACAAGTTGATGTTACAGGGGTTTCAACAGTCTTGTTTAAAGTCAGCATTAAAATTCGCAAATTATATGGTCATCATTATAAATATGAAAGGTGAAGATAACAATCAGTGATCAATCTCACAACTATCAGGAATACAAAATGGGCAAACACGGACCCCTGGGAATACCAGAGGTGGGATCAGGTACTTAGGAGGAGTTTGCCAATGCAATCCATTATTGGGTCAAATGCTGTCTGACGTGTTTCATACAGATTGTTACGCTAACTCCCTTCTTGGCGCACTGATTTTGACTACGTATTACTCTGTTGACCTGATCAAGGTATAGGGATCACGGTGACTGTGACCATTCAACAGGGGATGCCTATTAAAAGGAGTTATGAGATTGGTCACTGTTCATTATCTTCACCTTTCATTTAAAATATGGAAATCCATGCCAAGTGAAAATTTGCATTTACACTTCATCATAATTTCATCAAATTGGCAGAATATGACGCACAATGAACCGTTGTGCGTAATAGTCCATTATATTTATACAGTACACCACTGTTGATAGAATATCTGAACTTGTGAAATATTTTTACTCATATCATTTATATATACTGCATTCCACATTATTGGTTCCAATTTATTCTCCATTGCTATTAGACATCATGACAGGCTGTCCGCTATTTGTTCGAGTCGTGTTAATAAATCACGTGCTTCGGGTCTCTTGTCTGGCTCCGCCGCCCAGCAATCCGTGATAAAGTCTCGTATTTCCTGAACGGGTGGATATTTCTCACTAAATAAGGGGCGTGCCCCTCCAACCACATGCTCCTGTTGAAAAACAAATTAATATATTGAATGATCCAAATATATTAATATAACATTGGCGAAAGTATTAAGTACATTGTACATGAATTATAGAATGGAGAATGCTTATAACCAACAGTTGTATTTAGTTACTGGTCGGTAACGAAGACAAAGACACTTGTTTCATCTAGTTACTGGTACTGAACGATCAAAAGGACACTCCATACATAGTCACTCGTCACGTAGACATATACATAGTCAATCGCCACGTATACATAGTTACTCATCACGTATACATAGTCAATCGTCACTTATACATAGTTACTCATCACGTATACATAGTCAATCGTCACGTATACATAGTTACTTGTCACATATACATAGTCACTCGTCATGCATACATAGTCACTCATCAGGTATACATAGTCACTCATCACGTATACATAGTCACTCGTCACGTATACATAGTTACTTGTCACATATACATAGTCACTCGTCATGCATACATAGTCACTCATCACGTATACATACATGTAGTCACTCGTCACATATAGTCACTTGTCACGTATACATAGTCAATCGTCACGTATACATAGTCACTTGTCACATATACATAGTCACTCGTCACATATACATAGTCACTCGTCACGTATACATAGTCACTCGTCACGTATACATAGTCACTCGTCACATATACATAGTCACTCGTCACGTATACATAGTCACGTATACATACATGTAGTCACTCGTCACGTATACATAGTCACTCCTCACGTATACATAGTCACTCGTCACGTATACATACTCACTCATCACGTATACATACTCGTTACACATACACGTAGTCAACGCTTAAGATGACACTTGACTCCTGTTTGTAAGGTCACCTATCCAAAAGACCCGCAATTTTCACTTCCAATGCTGGGCGATTGGCAAAGGAACAATCACCACTTGCGTCCTATATTAAACATCTTGTGTGTGATGTGGCATGGTGATTGAGTTCTAGCTTACTAAGTCTTATTGCTGCGATCACTAAATAAGCAAAGATACCAACTAACTTTGTCCGTCGTCGTTCGTCGTGCGTTAACATTTGAACATTTTCAGCTTCTTCTCTGAAACCCCTGAACCAATTTTAACCAATTTTGGCATATAGCATCTGTGGGTGGAGGGGAACAAAAATTGTGAAATTCGTGGTCCCTGGGGCCCGAGGGGTGGGGCAAAAACCATCAAAATGAGTGTAATTTTAAAAAATCTTCTTCTTTACTCCTGGACATCAAGAAGCCAAACTGTGGGCATAATTATAATGAGCGTTGAACCCTCTACCAAAATTGTGAAATTCATGGCCCCTGGGGGAGGGGTTCTTGTGTTAGAGTGGGGCTCTATTGGTCATATAGTGAAAATGTAGAAATTCTTTGAAAATCTTCTTATATTGGTTTTATCTAAGGAGTAAATAACCCTTTTCTTTATGATGTCTCAGACCTAGGTTTTTTAAAAAGGATTATTGATTGAACATAAAAATGACACATGTACTTCATGACCACATAGCTATTCAATGTATCTTCCATCCAAAAGTAAAATTCTTATATTTAAACACAAACCTAATTCAAACAAATGGAAGGTTGTTACATGATACTCAGGTGACCTATAAGGCCCCTGGGCCTCTTGTTATTCTTAAAATTTATTGATTTGGATTGAAATTCACTGCATGGAAGTCTAAAAGGTCTGTATATTTTGTATAGTCGAGTTCGATCTGCTACCCTAATCCTTCCATTAAGCAAATATTCAAAGCTAGGAAGGCATTATTAGATTCTGCACTGTCTCCTGTGTGTATAGTCTTAGATTCTGATACAGTAATTATCATACAGCTTATACTATACCTTAACGTTCTGTATGCTTTTGATGACGTCAGCATACATCTCCTCACTAAAAACCTTTCTACCGTACCACATTTCCCAAATCATGATAGCGAGGCTGAAGATGTCCGCTGATTTATCGTATATCTGCCCCTGAAATACTTCTGGAGCCATGGTAAAAGGAGTTCCTGTGACAGTACCAGTTAGGAGATTTTGCGGTTTAGATAACCCAATGTCTGCTATCTTTGCAATGTTGTCTTTAACCTTCAATTAATGTAGAGAAGCATTTATAAGTCAAGGGAAGTAATTCCGAAATCATAAGGAAATATGATATACTTTTTAAACAATCAGTTTGAACAGGAGGACATTTCCATTTCATATGACTACTTTCACTTAATATTGATATGGTTCTTGTATGAATGATTTAACCTATAAGAAATTAATTGTGTTTGGTTACCAAAACATTTGTCAGTTTCAGGTCTCTGTGCACAAACCCACTGTCGTGAAGGAAGACTAAACCGTTCAACACGCCTTTCAACATGTTTAAGAAGAACATCCACGAATCCAAAAACTCCTGACTTTTTCTTTCACTCTCTTTGAATAAATGACACGTTTTTCGGCGGTCTGTGTTGCACTTGCACAACTTCATGGGATGTTTGTAACAGAGGATTAGGTCTTCCAATGAACAGTCACATAATTCCATCAACACATTCAGATGGCTTGATCCATGTTGGTTCCTGTCGATGGAGACGCCATAACAGAAGACGATGTTTTGATGTTGGAATTGTCTGTATTCAAAATAAGAGTCTTATGTTTTCACAATACAGTCAAAATGGTGAAAATAACATCTCTACGCTCTTAAATCATTTTAACAAATTTGAAAATTTCTAGAAGCAAAGTTTAGGTCTATACTACCAGAGTATGACAACCCTATTCGGTCTTAATTTTAATCTATACTACATGTTTGAATACTATCTCGCCACAATCAAGATTTTGCTAATGGATGTATTCCAATTTCAAACTTCACTGCACACATAGTTTCACGGAACCCATGGATTGAAAAACTTATATTTTGACAATTAGTGTTTTACAAAGCTTATTTCCTTGCTTTCTAATTTTATGAAACAATACACAACTATTGTAGCCCCACTCTAACCGCAATGGAACTTGATTTGAAGAATAAAACTATCAGAAGATTTGTGTATGTTTTTCTGGGGAGGTAGCCTTTTAAAGATTCTCTTTAAAGAAAGCAATCCTCTACTATAGCCCAAAATTACTATCTGGAGAGCACGTACACTATACTATGAAGCTTTCACTCAATTTTCATCATTTCCGAATCTGTAGAAACTAGATTTTTTGTAAAACCGATAATTCTCTACGTCTTTTATGTTCTTATATAATCTTATTAGGCAGTTTAGCAACCATTTTCATATTTTTTACCTTAAATTCTCAACTTCTGTTAGCTGCAAGTACATATCTTTATGTAAGTTTGACATCATTTTCTTTACTGCACATTTTATTGTTCTGTTTCCAAATTCTGCATCACACGACAGAACTGTAGAATATGAACCACTTCCGATTTCCTCATATTCTTTAAGGATGCGTGGTTGGCAATCCGACAGATGTGTCATTTTAGCATAAAGCAGTTCCCCAATGATCTCCTTACACCTCTTCTCTATCGGCAAGTACTGCTGTCGGACAGTTCCTGAATCTCTATTTTCCTTTACTATGTTTTCTATAAGCTGTTCGTCTGCTTCGATTTGTTTGGGAATAATTTCATCACAAACCTGTGTTATGCTGAACATGAAATTCCTTAAGTATGTTTGCTGTAGACCGCTGAACACTAGGTCTGTATTATAAGCTATCAGTTCATCCTCGGCCCATTTTAGCATGTATGTTTTTTTGTTTTTTCTGTACTTTTTCTCTTCATTTGTGTCACTATACAACACCTTCATCAATGCTGGGGGTATGAAAATTTTTGATGGATATCGACTGGAGAAGCGCAGGGACCAATCGTTAGCCAAATATTTAACTCGTTCAAAAAATGTAATAGGGGATGCCTCTGGTGGTCGTGGAACGTTGCGGTTGCCCTGGATGATCACATCTATCTCTGTGTAGCTCCCCTTGATCAGCTTACATTCTTGCATGAAAAGATCAAAGAGCTGAGTGGAAGTTTCGGCAATATCGTTTTCCCAACACCAGTGGTCGACCTCGTAGTTGATTTTATCCAGGATCATTTGTTTTGCTTCATTTCTTAGATTTTTGCCATCTGGTAGTTCATCTACAGAATTGATAGACAATGGAGTACTAAGAAAATTCAAGTATTACAACTGACCTTTAAATGCAAGCTGTAGAAACATTGACGATCATTATGATAACTTTCAGACATGCATATACAGTACAACTAATAATTGAATTGTATACTAAAGCTTCGAACTCTAGCTAAACACTAGCGTCAACTACGAACACATTTCCGTTGCTATTAATAAATCATAATTGCACACAATGCAGAAAAAGAATATCAAAAGCTTAAAGTACATGTAGGTTACGTATATCATGTTTTCTTTTCACTGATTACAAAATTCATCATTTATACTGGACTTTTATTGCTGGAGGTGTTATAAAAATTCAAAGAAATCGTTTTATGATTTGATTAAGCCAAATTTTACTTTCAAAAACATATAATCCTTACATTTTAATTGATTATCAGAAAAAAAAATGGATCTTTACTCCTTTACCTGGTATTCAATGTATAACAACCATGTTTCTTATCTAGAAAATGGATGGTGGGGTTTTTGTAATCATGGTATAATTTTGAAAGGTTCATTAAATAAAAATAATCCACCATAGGAATATTGGAGACATTTTTTACTGCTTGATTTATTTCACCTAGAATTTAACATTGAAGTACATGGAAGAACATGTTTTATTAAAATATTGTTTTTAAAAGAAATGATATTTTTATACAAATGTCTTTGTAGAAAGTTGCATACATGTTTTCTCCTTGAAAATATGAAATAAAATTAATCATTTACCATACACATTTTTAGAAAATTAGATGTTTCTTATTTTTACAAAGGGCAGATAACTCTTCAAAAAAGAATCAAGTGCAAAAATAATTTATCAGTCATGTGGATTTCATCTACTTTACTTTCATATAATTTTTTAACAATAAACATTTTAATGTTGATTTAAATCCTTCAAAATTGTTCATTTTCCTTTCGTTATACATTGAATACCTTAAAATGTGTTCGGAGCTCTGGGTCTAGAGCTGACATTTTGTACATATACATATGTATAAATAGATAGTTACTACTATTTTATCAGCACATCTACCCACAATTTATAAAGTTAAGGACATTTCTTCCCAGTCTCTTATTACCTTAATGCCGTTCTTACCAATAGGCCATTGGAACATTCTAATTTTAGTATCCTGACTGTTCAAATGCTCTGTCAAATTCTTTGCTATGTGGTTGCATTTTGATTTTGCTGCAGATTTCATTCTCATTTTTACCTGAAGTAATTTAAATTTCTCTTAATTATTGTGTTCTAGAATTTGACAAATGTTTAATATTTTAAAACATACACACATACATGCATTTTTCCCCAAATCAGATTTTGGTTTTCCAACAAAATAAGGACTAATTGGAAATCTGTTAACACTTGCATTCTCAATTTCTTCTTTTAGAGTCCTGAGTCTTCTTTCCACCTCATTTTTCATCTGTTCTTTCTCCTCCTGATTCTTTCTTGTGGCATTTATTCTGGCAACAACTTTAATGAGAAGCCTGTCCATGAAACCTTGCAACCAACTAGAGAAAAAAAAATACATGATTCATACTTATGTAACGTGTTAGGGTTCGTGTCCCTATACTTATTGGTATAGATCTTACACAAATACGAGTCATACATATATCTTAACATTACTTATCCTTATAAAATATTTATGAGTCAATATACACTGGTATGCGAAATGTTTATGATATGAAAATTATTATAAAAAGTAACTATAGATCTTAACGTGACATATCTGGGAGTGCAGGATATGTGTCCTTATACTGGACAGATCCCTTTTGTCGAAGGATCAAACAAATTAAAAACAAAACAGGTGAACGTCCACACCTTTAAACGTTTCCCTACTAGTATACTAGACATAGTATACCGTTAGTTTCTTTATTCACCGTACGTTCGATCGACTTACTCCTCACCAGCGTCTACTTCGCAGTGATACTATCTCTCGCAAAACAGTCGTATTTATACTACCGGCATTTGTTATGGGTAATTCTCTGACAACTTTTCATTAAATTTTCCACTAAAAAGCGTCCGGGCGGAATAATTTTTATATCATGAATAAGAGACCCAAAAATTTAACTTTTTGTATAAAAGACCATTGCAAATATAAAAGAATAACAAAAACAACAACAACAATATTTTGATGCCTTTAGAATATCTTCAAATTTTATTATCACGATTTTGCTAATGAAGCTACTCAATATATAAAGAGAGCAGAAATTTGTTATTAATACTCATAAAAACTGATGTAAAATACCCCATGTATAAAATTGAAAAACAGTACAATGAACTTGCCACAGATATAAGCGCGTTAAATTTTAAATATATGTTTTAAAATATATACGAGGGCTATTCGATATGTAATGTGTATTGTACGATATCTCAAAAGCATTCGACTCAAATAGTGAAATGAACATAACATCCCTTCAAAGTATTCTCCGCGGTTTGAAATACATAATTTCAATCTCTGAATCCATTTTTGAAAATCGTCACGGTACGCTGATTTAGGTAGACCTCTGAGGCACTGACTGATGGCTGAGCCAAGGGTTTGTCGGGACTTGTAACGACGACTAGATAAGAACTTTTTTAAGTTTAGCATGGGACTAGATCTGGAGAGTATGGTGGGTGTGGCAAGGCGATAACCTTCTCCGACTTCAAAAACTGCTTCACAAGCTCAGATGTATGTGATGGCGCATTATCATGAAGTAGACGAACATACCTAAATCCTGACACAGGGCGCCGTTTATGATAATATTTCTTGAGCTGTTTAGCTCACCTTAGCTGAAAGCTCAAATGAACTATTCTGATCGCCTGTTGTCCGTCGTCTGTCCGTCTGTACGTCCGTCTGTCTTTCTGTAAACTTTTTACATTTTTGACTTCTTCTCCAGAACCACTGGGCCAATTTCAACCAAACATGGCCAAAAGCAACCTTGGGTGAAGGACCTTCAAGCTTGTTCAAATGAAGGGCCATGTCCCTTTCAAAGGGGATATAATCATAAAATTGCAAAAATAGGGTGGGTTTTTTTTTTTTTATTTCTCAAGAGCAACAATAGGGGATCAAAATTTTACATTCAAATATACAGGGAAAATCTTTAAAACTCTTCTTCTCAAGAACCACTGAGCCAGAAAAGCTGAGATTTGCATGAAAGCTTTCTGATATAGTGCAGATTAAAGTTTGTTGAAATCATTGCCCCGGGGGTAGGATAGGGCCACAATAGGGGATCAAACTTTTACATACAAATATATATGGAAAATCTTTAAAAATCTTCTCAAGAATCACTGAGCCAGAAAAGCTGATTTTTACGTGAAAGCTTTCTGACATAGTACAGATTCAAGTTTGTTCAAATCATGGCCCCCGGGGGTTGAATGGGGCCACAATAGGGTATCAAAGTTTTACATACAAGTATACAGGGAATTTTTTTTAAATCTTCTCAAGAACCACTGAGCCAGAAAAGCTGAGATTTACATGAAAGCTTCCAGACATAGTGCAGATTCAAGCTTGTTCAAATCATGGCCTCCGGGGGTTGGATGGGTCCACAATAAGGGAGCAAAGTTTTACATACAGATATACAGGAAAAATCTTTAAAAATCTTCTTTCCAAGAACCACTGAGTCAGAAAAACTGAGATTTATATGAATGCTTTCTGATATAGATGCAGATTAAGTTTGTTAAAATCATTGCCCCTGGGGGTTGGATGTGGCCAAAATAGGGGATCAAAGTTTTACATACTGAGCCAGAAAAGATGGGATTTACATGAAAGCTTTCTGACATAGTGCAGATTTAAGTTTCTTCAAATCATCGCCCCCGGGGGTAGGATTGAGCCACAATAGGGGATCAAACTTTTACATATAAATGTATAGGGAAAATCTTTAAAAATCTTCTCAATAACCACTCAGCCAGAAAAGCTGATTTTAACGTTAAAGCTTCCTGACATAGTGCAGATTCAGGTTTTTTCAAATCATGGCCCCCGGGGTGTGAATGGGGCCACAATAGGGGATCAAAGTTTTACATACAAATATATGGGGAGCATCTTTAAAAATCTTCTCAAGAGCCATTGGGCCAAAGAAGTTGACATTTACATGAAAGCTTTCTGACATAGTGTAGATTCAAGTTTGCAAAAATCATGGCCTCCAGGGGTAGGTTGGGGCCATAATAGGGACTAAGGTTTTACATGCAAATATATATGGGAAGTCCTCAGATATGGGCCAAGGGGATTCTGTTCCTCAATATTCTCAACCCGTTTCCCAACCATTTTTACAACAGTGGTCAACGACTGGCTCTATTGAAATGACAATAAGTTTAGAAAGTTGTGAAGCTGCAAGCTCGTGTTTATACCATTGGAAAGGTATGGAATAGAGCTATGCAGGAGTATCATCATCCACGAAATCGTGCTACAATACACATCGAACGATGTGACGGTAAATGTCCCAAATAGGTAGCAACGAATAAATCGACATAATTAATTGAACTGTAGTAGATGATGTTAATGATGTCCACTCATGCTTCAATATTCAGTATACGTCTTCTGTCAATGGAATAAACTTTACTATTTGAGACAAATTCATCTTTATTACACATTTTAAGCTGTCCGAAAACCATGGCATGCTTATTCCTCCTAGGCACCTGAACCCATCCCTGGTGTGTTCAGGGGTCCTTTTTTTGTCCAACTATCTATTTTGTATAGCTTATGGGCTTTATGAGATTGATCACTGTTCATTATTTTCCCCTTTCATTTGTCTTTACCATCACGATGTTTGCCAAGAAATAATTCTCCTTGATAGAGGCGCGTTGTTTCTGACGTCTTACTGCCATGATTTCGTCATCCATTTCCACGAAATAATGAGGGTACAATATAAGTACAATCTCATGAAACGTCTTTACCAAACAAATTCTTATGTATAATAACGAGATTTAAGATGTAAAATATCTTACTTTACATGTTTCCTGGCTCTTTGTTTCAAGCTGGCGCCGGTTAGATGATCCATACCAAAAAGAAGAGATCTGAATTCTTCTGTGCAAGGAAGTCCGTTTTTGCTTCGACTGATATCCTTTTAAAAACAGACCATTTACATTAGACTTGTAATAGTGGTATCCGATGTGTAACCTAGCATGTACAATATGTTGTGTACTTCACTGTTATATGACAGAAGTCCTCTACTACCTTTAAATTCAACTTTTCAATATATAGCACACTGCAATGTATTTATCCAAGCAACTTATCTTAAAATTGAATTATAACTATGCCATTCTTCTGCTTCATACTTAGATATTTTATTGAAAGTAGACATTAATGGCAAACTGACAACTCAACTGTATGACAAACGAGATGATTTCAGCTTCTCCATCGTCAACTTCCCATATTTATGTAGCAATATTCCATTATCACCTGCATATGGTGTTTATATATCTCCACTGATTTGATATGCAAGAGCTTGTTCTGCGTATAGTCAGTTTTTAAATCGAGGTAAGCTACTGACAAACAAGTTGATGGTACAGGGGTTTCAACAGTTTCGATTGAAGTCAGCATTTCGCAAATTCTATGGTCGTTATAACGATCTAGTTCGTCAATACAACCTATCATTGGGTCAAATGCTGTCTGACGTGTTTCATACCGATTGTTAAACCGTTCTTGACCTACTGATTTTGACTGCGGATAACTCCGTTTACCTGAACAGGATATAAGGTTCACGGCGGATGTGATCGGTCGACAGGGGATGCTTGCTCCTCCTAGGCACATGATCCCACCCCTGGTGTGTCCAGGGGTCCGTGTTTGCCCAACTCTCTATTTTGTATTGCTTGTAGGAGTTATGAGATTGATCACTGTTTGTTATCTTCACCTTTATAACTTTATTTTTTCAAAATTCTATTCTAACATTATTCCCCACTTTCCATTCAATGTCCTTGATCAGAATTTTCTCGTTGACGTTAAGAGATCTGCTTTTGTCTTTCTTTTATAGATAAAAAATCAACCATCGTCGCCCATTAGTCCTTTCTGAAACTAGTAGGCATTCAGCTTACCTCGGTGGTGGACATCTTGAACATTTGTCTTGTGATGTCTATGTCTCGTCTAGTTGGCCAGTGAGCTTTAATCTTCTTTGCTATGTACTCCCAAACTTCTCTTTTTTCATTTGGAGGAATTAGGTCCCACTTGTTGCAGACAAAGATGGCGCTCTCAGGATCAAATTGCTGCAGACGACCGTTCTTTTCAAAGTCCTTTTGTTCTTGAAACATTCTCACAAGCTGTGAACACGATCACATTATTAATTATCTTTTATTTTCAAAATATTATATCAACAAAATGAATTATAAGTAAGATAGTCTATCTTTGATTAGAAAAAATACATCATGAATTAACTAATTTAGGATTTGGCATAAAACATATCTCTTCAAGCAGGCAATTTAACGTTTACATGTAACTTTGCTTTGTTTTGATTTTTTAACTAGGTGAATTATTAATTTCCTTTTTTTTTTTTTTTTTTGGTTTATCGTTACATGTATCACTGATTTATATTCATTTCATTTGGACAACTGACAACTGACTCATATGAGGTTTTTGTGAAATCTAAACGTTGTGAAGTCTATTTTAGCTTTCAAACTTCAATGCTACATGTAATATAACAAGAAAACCATGAGGGTCTTGTACTTAACGGTATAACGAGCCAGCGCGAACCATGTTGCAAGCTCTAATGATAAAGGCTCGCAAAAAGTCTGTAGTAGACCTGCACATTCGTCTAATGAAAGGTGAAGATAAAGAACAATGATAAAATCTCATAACTCCAATAATGTTTGATTAGCGCAGAGGGTGTTTGGGTAGCACAGAGGTAGCGCTCTCGCTTTTCACCGCTGCGGCCCGAGTTCGATCCCCGTGATCGTCAATGGTTGTATGTGAGAGGGTATGGCGGTCGCCCGCTCGGACACGTGGGTTTCCTCCGGGTACTCCGGTTTCCTCCCACATAAATGACCCCTAGCGCAAAGATCCGTATATCAAAGGACCCCATTGGAAATAAGCTTTCGAGCTTTCATGGGTTATCCTTGGTATTTATGAATGTATGTTTATATATACCGAATAAACATTTATTTAACCAGTATAGAACGAAAGGTTGGGCATACACGGACCCCTTGATATACCAGAGGTTGGATCAGGTGCCTAGGAAGAGTAAGCATCCCCTGTCGACCGGTCACTCCCGCCGTAAGCCCTATATCTCTATCAGATAAACGGAGTTAATTCTGTAGTCAAAATCAGTGTGCAAAGAAAGGCCTAACAATCTGTATGAAATACGCCCGAGAGCATTTGACACCCCCCCCCCATTATAACGACCATAGAATTTGCGAAATGTTGACTTTAAACAAAACTGTTGAAACCCTTACACAATGAACTGGTTTGTCTCGATTTAAAAGCTGGCCATACACAGAAGAAGCTCTTGCGTATCGAATCAGTTGAGAGATATAAAAGCTATATGCAGGTGATAATGGACTATTGTTACATAAATATGGGAAGTTGACAATGGGGAAGCTGAAATCATCCCGTTTGTCATAAAGTTGAGTTGTTAGTTTGCCTTTAATATTTACTTTCAATAAAATATCTAAGTATGAAGCAAAAGTGAACGACTCTGTGGTGTCTTTTATTTCGGGTTCACTGGAATATATCGAATCGACATATGAATGCAAATTGTTATTGTTAATAGATAAAACGTCGTCGATGTATCTAAATGTCGAATTGAAGACCACAGCAAGGGATTATTTCTTCTTACGTAGAAGTGTTTCAATAAATTCTGCCTCATATGAATATAAAAACAGGTAAGCAAAAATGGAGTGCAATTCGTGTCCATGGTAATTCCAATAGACTGTTGGAAGACCTGATCACCAAAAACCACAAAGCTATTGTCAAAGAGGAACTCCATGTTATTTGTTTTTATTTCAATTTCAAAGTGCTTGTGTGTGGAATTGATCAGAGTGGTATTTAACAAAGTAGTTTTTTTTTTTGGATGACTGATCACTAGATATGAATATTTCCGCTTTCCATTTTTGTTGAAGAAGCAACTGTCTATGATGTCAAAAAGTGTAGTCTTTAATTCATAGTGAGGAATGGTCGCGTAAAGTGTTGAAAAGTCATACGTGTTGACGTTATTGATTTGAGAAACGTTTTGCCATTTCAAGTTTACTAAAAGTTCGTTAGAAGTTTTTAGAATCCACATTTGATTAACTCCACTTCTGGCATATGTAGTTGCACAGTATGTTTGAAATTTCCCCTTCACAGTTGTTAATATTTTTGTGAGAAGCAAAGATAGGGGCTTGGTAAAACACTTGTTGGATCCAGCAATATATCTTTGTTTGTAGAGGTTTTTATGTAGTTTAGGAATCCAGTTTAGGTGTGGTAACTCATATCTATCCGCCCCATTGACTGGGCTATTAAATGTGTCTAAAACTGAAGCATGATTTTGAAGAATTTCATCCTTTGAAAGGGCAGTTAGAGTATAAGTACGATTACCAAAAGTGGAATCAATGCTAATTTCATTTAAAATACAGTTGTAATAATGAGCCTTACAAACAAAGACAATGTTGTTGCAAGCTTTGTCGGCTGGAACCAAAACATATTCCTCATGTAACCTATCTAATTCTTTTATCGATTCTGGTTTACTAAACACAGAAGGATACATGGTACGTACGTTTGTTTTAATATGTTTAATGCGGGATTATAATAATCCTATTATACTTATACTTTTAAGCCATTCTGACAATGTATCAAGTTCTTTTTCATATTTAGCCCATCGTCTGGCATACTCTATGTCACCAATCTCTGAAGTCCCTCATTACAAATGATTAAGATCTCGAAAAGTCACATCTCTTCAATTGATCTTAGAGTACGAACTGACGTAGATTATCTCAATTTCATCCTAATATTGTGGTCCCCGACACAATGCAGTTCGCTGTAGTAGGCCTAAGGTATAACGAATTGTAATGCCTAACAAGATGATAGATGAAATAATAATCCATTTTCCCGTCTCTACTGGAAGGCGATAATTTGTAGTGCGAAATTTACGAAGAATAGTTCTAAAATTTCAGACAATTTTCCTAAATATCTTTCAGTTCCCAGGTCTATATCTAGACAGTTCTGTATATTTTACCTTTGGATGAATTGATCATATCGCTCGATCATGTTTGAATAAATTGATCCTTAAGGTAAGGTTTGTGTCATTTTGACATGTAGCGAACAACATCATGTTGAATATCAGTATGTTCAGTAGGAATTTATCTTTTAAAAATCGCCCGTGTCTTCTGACTAGATGGGCTTCATTTTGTGATGTTTTACATTTTCGGGATCTTTGTGCAAAAGGGAATACTAGTGGTATAAAAAATACACGAGGCAAACTTATGGGGTAAAAAGCTGGTAGAATTTTTTTAAAGGGTGTTATCTATACGATTATACTAATTGGTAGAGAAATTTTATTTTAAAACACAAAAAAGCCACTTTTCTTATCACGAATAAAAATTTTAATTGGTTGTCATGGCAACAGAAAATGTATATTGAGCAGCTTTACATGGTTTACGCCAGAAAAAAATCCTCTTTAAACATAATATTTGGATCATAACCATTTAAGAAAGCATCTAAAATTACTACACATCAGGTTTTACTTCCATGGTAGCAGATTAAAATGAAATATTTCATACATGCGATTTGTCATTTTGTACAACGTTTGAACAGTGCATTGAGCATTTTCATGAACAAAATACAATTTCAGCCCAAAAATGATAAATGATATGTATATTCATTTGTCAAGTGTTGTAGTATCACATTTATTAGAATTTAGATGTTAGTTGTTTTTAGTCAAGTTGCAACGAAGTTGAACTCGGTTATTGGTTTGGTGATGCGGGCGGGCGGGCGGGCGTCAACGATTGGTTTCCGGATGATATCTCGACAATTTTACAATCTAATCAAATAAAACTTTGATATATTGTTGGGTACTAGGTAAGGAAGACCCCTATTGATTTTGGAGAAAAATGGTCAAAGGTCAAAGTCACAGTGACCTAAAATAGAATGAAAATTTCAGAAAAAAAATGGTCTCCGGATGATAACTCAAAAAGTGTAAATCCGAATCAAATGAAACTTTGAGATTTTGTTGAGTACTAAGTAAGGAAGAGGTCGATTGATTTTGAAGAAAAAAGGTCAGGGTCACAGTGACCGAATATAGAATGAAAATTTCAGAAATATTTGGTTTCCGGATGATAACTCAAAAAGTTTAAATCCAAATCAAATGATACTTGAAAGTATTGTTGGGTACTAGGTAAGAGAAACCCCTATTAATTTTTGAGAAAATAGGTCAAAGTTCAAGGTCACAGTGACCGAAAAAAGATTTACAATTCCAAAACATTTGGTTTCCGGAAGATAACTCGAAAAATTATAATTTGAATCAAATTAAACTTGGATATATTGTTGGATACCAGCAAAGCAAGGCCCCTATTGATTTTGGAGAACAAAGGTCAAAGGTCAAGGTCACAGTGACCGAAAATAAATTGAAAACTTCAGACAAATATGGTTTCTGGACAGTAACTTGAAAAGTTTAAAACTGATATTAGTTCTTCAGAATTATAAATATGCCACATCATTCCTGACTTTACAATGTATTCCATGCAACTCGGATCCCTGGGTGAATATATTGATATTTGTTCTTCTAAATTCAATACAATACAATATCTTCAATTTCGCGGCGGGTTTTCCACGGTCCCGCTTCGTCATAAATTCCGTGTTTCATTAGCTCGAACCTGTCTTATATGCTACATCTTTGAAATAAATTCCCTCATCTTGTTCCATTGCTTGATGTTTGTTTACATAGTTGAACATACGACTGTAACCTTCGCGACAATATAAAGCTCGGTCAGCGGCGGATCCAAGGGGGGAGGGGGAATTAATGTAAAGTTAGTAAAAATTACACTTAGAAAATGTTTTATGTCGACAAGATCCATACCGTTATGCAGATGTTCCTCAGACAAAATTAAGACTTTTTTAGAGATATGCTAGAGAAGATCCCTCTTTTATTCTTACCTGATCATGTCAGTCGCGTTTTTTAGATTTCAAAGTTCATGCGATAAATCGTTCGATCGGCGCAAGTAGATGTCATAGCATTGAAATATAAAGTGCAAGTAATTAAAGAGGTAAAGTTAAGCATGTTCGTGTTTAATTTAAAAAATGCTTGTGACTGTCATAAGAATTCCTAGTTTCGTTAATGTCGAACCTTGTTAAATTTGAGGATACTATTCACAAACAATGATCGTTTATAACAGCATCAAAATAAATCCTACTTTCCCAAGCAAGATTCGCAGATATAACATGTGATCAACTCATGGTTTCACACAAAATATCAGCAACCGGTACCGATCATCATCTTTTACCAGAGCATGCCGTTGTTTGCAAACAACTGACTTTATCCATGTATTCGAAATACCGATGCCCATTAGTGGCGATTTCAAGGTCACACCATAAAATGTAAATTAACCGTAGCGCATACTACATATAAAGAATTGTAGACTTTTATAATAACAAATAAAATAATCTATAAATGATCATTTCAGAAACATTATTATTTTCTCATAGAGGGTTACACATGCGCCGCTTGACACTTGACAGCGGTAGTAGATAACAAGAAAATATTATGACATTTACCCACGATACAACAATGGCGTGACGTATTTTTTCATTGTGACGTCATAAAGCCCGAAGTGCACTGAGTTATATCAAGGGCTATCTCCCTGCTGTTGCAAACCTTACCTCAAGTCTTTGTTTGGCAACATTTGTTATACGTTTTTCATTTACGTTCTCTTGTTGATGAAAGGCGAAGATAACGAACAGTGATCAATCTCATAACTCCTATAAGTAATACAAAATAGATAGTTGGGCAAACATGGACCCCTAGACACACCAGAGGTGGGATCAGGTGCCTAGGAGGAGTACGCATCCCCTGTCGACCGGTCACATCCACCGTGCGACCTATATCCTGACCAGGTAAATGGAGTTATACGTAGTCAAAATCAGTAGGACAAAAACGGTCTAACAATCGGTATGAAACACATCACACAGCATTTGACCTAATGATAGGTTGTAATGACGAACTAGATCGTTATAACAACCATAGAATTTGCGAAATGCTTACTTCAATCGAGGCTGTTGAAACCCCTGTACCATCAACTTGTTTCATGTCATATATGATGTCATATGTTTGAAAGTCCACATATATTTAAAATTCTATGAATACATTCAAACCAGGGCTTTTAACAATGCCGTTAAGATATTGTGTTTGCAAAAATGTATAAAGTACATTAACAATTTTAAATTCATAACCTGACAATAATTTAGCTCTGTATGAAATCATTCTACAATACACATTTTAGATATAGATTGGAAAACGGCCTGTTTCACCATATATCATACATGATGGCGTAAAGCATACACGTATTGGGGTATATAGGATCCAAACCTACTACTGATGGGCAAGGTGGAAATATATATATATATATATATATATATATATATATATATATATGCCTATTTGCGTGCATTTTCAGTTTTAAAATACACATGGTTTCATTTGGAACCCTTGAAATTGCATGGGTACATGCACGTTATATAGTAGACATTTGTAATATATGCGTTATATACTAGCGGAAAAAAGAAACTGTGCATTATAAAAGAGGGTGTTGCACAGAAGCGGAAATTTCCCTAATCGGAGCTCCGTGCCAACATTCGTGACGTAGAACTGACCTTCATTCATATTTATACTCATTGCGAATTTGCCATTTAAATACCTGAAGGATTCCCCAGTACTAGGGACAAGCCTAATACATTTTATGTGTCAATACATTATACATGTAGTCTAAAGATAATTTTTGAAATCGTGAAAATTAAATTTTTATTTTTTTTTTCCTGAGTATCAGATACAATGTATACGGTTACATGTTACGAGTGTATCAAATATTTAATATTCTATACTACTACAGTCCTAAAGCTCTTATACCCGTATGTTTTATTTCCCACAACCAACAATTAGCAACTGTACATGACTCTAGCCACAAAACAATATATGGGAAGTTTAATACGCATTACTGAAATTCAACATTATTTAAAGTACATGCACCTGTAAAATTTGATTCAACATAGGAATTTGCTACTGGAATACATATAAACTCAAACTGCTTAACGGTTATTTACCTCGTTTGGCCTTAAAGTTTTTCTTCCAAAGCTTTGCAAAGTTCACAACGGTTTTTCGTAAAAGGCACCATGCCTTTGTCAACAACTTTCATTCAGAAAAACATACAAGTTCTCGTTAGCAGCCTTGACTATCAAAACACGGGTATTGCATGCTCTATTCGGAGTGTTTGTTGAGAGTCTTATTCACAAACTAAACAGTGTCCAGGTTGGAAGCTTATTTCAAACTCGGAACATGGTAATAAACAGAGATTTGACATGAAACATTTATAAAAACTAGAAGCGTGTTTCAATTTTAAAAAAAATCTAGATGGAAAAGGAATATGAAAAGAAAAATATGTTCATGAGGGAGTCGAACCCGGTTGTTTTAAAAATAGAAAACATCTTTATATTTAAGAGTCGACGACCTTATCCACTGAACCACGCAGTAGACCATACATTACTGAGGAAAATTAACGTACAGGCGAAGTTGAAAATAATACTTGTGAAGTCGTTTCGGTTTTTTTAAATTTACAAAAAAAAATACCCTCGTGAAACAAAATTTCAAAGCGGCAGTTTTTTAGAGGAAAAATCGAAGAACATGCTCACACTAAATTTATTTTGTTTCACGGAGGCAGTTTTTCTGAAATTCGGGGATACCCTTCAATTTTAACGCTAAAAATCATATAAATCGCTTATTGCTTGATTTAAACTCGAAATATTTTGGCTAATTCTGTCAACACACGTCTTTTAAACTTATTTTCAAAAATTATTGAATCAAGACATACGTTCCAATTGGTTTTGTCATATATTTGAATAACTTAAATTTTTCGATATTTCATGCAACACCTCTAGGAAAATTAACAGGAGACGTGCAACACCTTCTTTAGTATAATTTTTTTTTTATATTTATAAAATCTAAACAATCGATAAAGCTGATGTTTTTTATCAATATCGGATAGTTCCCGACTGAGATGGACGGACTTGTTCATGGTTAGTGAAGACATGTTGTTTATTGAAGTGTTCGTACTCACAAGTTTTACTGGCCAATACTGCTTGGAGTAAGAAGTGTAAAAGGTTTGTTTGGACACTATTCGTCAAGGAAAGCACTTTAGTTTTGACAAAATTTACCCTTCTGTCATGCCATGACTCGGCGAAAACCAACGCAATCGCACTGTTGGGATGCTTCAAACTGGAATGGCACAACATATCGTAGCAAGACACTTTGGAGTTCATCGGAACACCATCCAGTCATTATGGAGATGTTTCCAACAATCTGGTAACACTCGGGATCGGCCACGTTCTGGGCGTTCTTGTGTAACGTCGCGTCGACAGGACAACCACATTAGACTTGTGCACCTGCGAAATCGTTTCCAGACAGCAAGATTGACTGCTCGTAGCATTTCTGGACTTCGATCAATCAGTCCAAGAACTGTGCGTAATCGTCTGCGCGAGCACAACATCAGACCAAGACGTTCAGCGGTGCGCCCAATACAGCTTCAACGTCATCGTATCGCTAGACTAGTGTGGTGCAGACGACATCTGCCATTCAGAATACAGGACTGGGCCAATATTCTGTTCACAGATGAATCCTGATATCATTTGGAATACACTGACGGCCGTTGTAGAGTGTATCGTCGTGTTGGGAAGCGGTATTAGGACGCTTGTGTTGTGGAACGTCGACAATTCGGTGGAGGCAGTGTTATGGTGTGAGATGGAATAACAGTATGTGGAAGGACCATTCTACAAATTGTCTATGGAAATCTCACCGGCGTACGCTATCGAGACAAAATTATTCAGCGCCATGTGATACCCTTCATACAGAGACAGCAAATTCACATCACTCTGCAGCAAGACAACGCAAGGCCACATGTTGTACGTGTAGTCAAGGACATTTTTGTTCAACAGAGTGTCGATGTCTTGCCTTGGCCAGCTGCCCCCCCCCCCCCCCCCCCCCGATTCATCGCCGATCAAGCACGTCTGGTTTGAGATGAAATGAAACGACGTCTGCGCCGTTTACCAAATCAGCCAGTGACATTTGCTGATTTAGGCCAGGCTTTAACCAACATCTGGAACAACATCTCTCAAGCATTTCTTAACACTTTAGTGGCATCGACGAGGCGCCGTTGTCAAGCATGCGTGAATGCAAATGGTGGTCACAAGCGTCATTAACTATGTTAATTCAAGTTCGAATACCATTGTCTTTCGAATGTGCTGAAATTGACGTTATTCTACGTTTACATTAATGGATTATAAAATGTTGTAACGAATACATTTGTTAACAGTATTACAAAAAATAAAATTTGTTCATAGTTATTTTTAATATGTTTTTTGATATATTATATAATGCCCAGTTTCTTTTTTTTCCGCTAGTATATAATAAACATATAAAAATTGATGATAATTTACGTCATATGATAATTATTTCTAATTTAACGTTATATGATAGGCATTCGTAATTTATACTAGGCTATAGGATAAGTATAGATTTGCAGTTATGTTGAATAATAAGAATTTGTAATTATGGCCTAAAATGCTACCCTGAGGTACTGTACACGCTCTTTGATTAAAATTGGATCGTATATTGTTAACATAAACTTGCTGCTGTCTACCAGATGAATGTGATAAAAACTACTCGGTGGATAAAACTCCTAAAACTTCTAATTTGTCACATATAGCAGTTGTAATAAGCAGTTGTAATTTACGCTATATAATTTGTATTTACTTTATATAATAATCATTCGTAAGAACTGCAAACGATATAATTGTTTCGCCGCCTACCCTTTAATCAATTTTTAAAAGTTATCATTTTTAAATTATTTTTTACGTTAATACATACAGATGTTTATATGAATTTTAATAAAAGTTAATTCATAAGACATAACGAAGAGAGGTAACTATAATTTGGGTTAAAATCGCATATTTCACTATAGAAATCAATGGAAAACGGAAATTATTTTTGAAGCATCCCTCCACCCCGTGAAACAAAAAGTCCTTTTTACATGTATTATAAATTGTCATTTTTCAAATTCATACCAAAACATTTGTTATTTACAGACCAAAAACGTCAACATCGTTCACTCTTCTATCAATTGCAAATGAGGTTAAACTATGAAAATTGAAGATCAACCAATTTTTACACAATAATATAATGTAAGAAGTATGTTTAGGCTTAATTCTACCCGACTATTAAGGGGAAAATTAAATTTGCGTTCCTGATATATTTTTTTGTCTATTTTCTGAAAGAGCACTCCTATTTATTCTCAAAAGCATATTAAAATCAACTCATGTATGCGCATGCATAGTACACAATCGAACAAAGTAAGGGTTATGAAGCAATTTATGGGATTTAACTCATCGAAGTTAAATCGGTTTATCTAAGCTAAATATCAACATTAATCATTAATTTGCATCACCGGGGTAATTCCCCGCTGCCGGCTATTCTCTTTTCGGGTATTAGTGAGGTCATCAATTACGTCATGACCACCGTGCAAGATTCCCCAGCATTTCGCACATGGAAATTCAGGAGGTAAGACAGAATTTTTCTTTAAGCCTCGGAGCGAAAAAAGAAAGAAGTTATAGTTAAAACCAAGACTACACACACACACACACACACACACACACACACACACACACACACACACACACATATATATATATATATATATATATATATATATATATATAATTCAATAAAAAAGGCAGGAAAATATACAGTTCCAATCAATAAAAAAGCAGGAAAATATACAGTTCCAATCAATAAAAAAGCAGGAAAATATACAGTTCCAATCTTTCTATTTGGATTATTTCACGGATCCACACATAGAGGAATCTTTCTATTTGGATTATATATATATATATATATATATATATATATATGTATATGTGTGTGTGTGTGTGTGTGTGTGTGTGTAACCAAGATTATATATATATATATATATATATATATATATATATATAAAGCTCCTGGCTTTAATTTTGCTAACTTTTGCCTGTTTTGATTTTGGATTCATGTATTCTGGTTAATTTTGACACACACACACACACACACACACACACACACACACACACCAATTTCATACTACCTGAATTTCCCTTTCACAGTTTGATTAAATTTACTTTTACATATTGTTTGAAAAATAAAATGCCAAGAAATAAGGGAGGAGAGCAACTTCCGACCAGGGGAAGAAAGAGACGGATCCCCGCTGTAAGTGAGCCCGAGTGTATTGATAATTAGGTTCAGTTCACGGGTGTTTACGACCTCCATTTGCTACGATTTACTGCTGAACAGATGTAGCAGATCACGGATGCTATCGCTGCGGGCATGGCGGCCAGTGTAACCAAGACTCCCATCCCAGTCCGGGCCAGCGAGGTTATGCAGATTTGGCCTTTATTTTTAATGAAAATAGGGGTGATAGTTACTCGCTTCGGCAAGCGCCTAGTTATTGTCTTGAGCTGGGTTACAATGTACCCAATAAAATCAAAGTTCAAATTGCTAATGGCCAATATGTCAATCTAGCCAAATTGGTGCATAATTATTCGGACCCCAATGATCAAACAAATACATATCACTTCAAGATGGTAACTTAGCAGTGGCTAAACAATCTAAGCTCAAATCTATCACAGATATCCAGGTCTGGACAGATTTATTCCTTGTTTACTCATCTATCTTTGCCACTGTGCATCCAGAATGCACCATTTCTTTATTTAAGTATATGCACACAATTCGCTTGGGGGCTAGCAGGTCACCTGGTTTTACGTGACTATGATATTCAGTTTCGTTTAAAGAAAGAGTAAAACCCCATTATGTCATCTGCTAGCGTCGATCAGGAACTGTGGTTTTTGTATATGCAAGCCCCTTCAGTAACCCCCATTCCCAGTGACTGAAGATGAGATGACAGGTGGAAGTCCAAATCCATGGAATATTCATTCTAAGGTTTGGGGGGGGGGGGGGGGGTTACGATATCCAAAGCTAAAATTCAAAACCCTGATGTGTTCAAGGATCAAGTTAACTAAGTATTTGTAACCCCCAATGTTGGTGACCATGGCTGCTCTAGCGTTTTTGAATTGATGGGAGAAATATTGATGATGGGGTTTATTATGGTGCAAGTTTAAGGTTGATCGATCCTCATGTGATGTCATAGGTTTTTGCAAAAATCTTAATAAATTAAACTTTGCGCATGATAGAAATATATCTTTCTGAGGAATTTTATTCACTAGATATAATAAAAAATCTGGTAAACTATTAATACTGAAAAAGTTTATAATTTTCATAGATAATCAATTATAAATGATTAAAATAATTTTGTCAAGGGCAATAACTCCTAGACTGGAATTTCCTCTACTTGATGTCTATTATACATTGGTTTACCTAGTATCCACAATTAATCTATACATATTTATGAATTATCAGTTTTTTTAAACTGTTGATATTTAATTTTGTCATTTCAACAAGTTTTTATCTATTTTTATTATTCTGTTTAACGAAAATATGTGATTTTCTGATGTTGATGTATACTTCTGTTTTTGTATGTCTGACCTCTTTAAAAAGGTGGAAACATATATATTTTCTTTGGTTATTAATTATATTAAACTATATTGAGTGGAAATTAATACAGTTTTTCCACTTTTAACATTAATGTTGATAAGTCACATGAGGATGGAGCTACATGTACGTTAATTGGTCCTTAGTGGGCAACAGTTTGTTCTGGCCAATATTTAATCATTTCATGAATAGACAACAATATCAGTGTTCATTCAACGGGGAAAATACTTCAATTTTATATTTTTGGTGACTGGCTCTTGTGTGGATTTTAGTGTGGTGTTCATTGATTGACGGTGTGCATTGATTGATGATTAATTGCCCAAATGTGTCTAGGAATGCCCATTTAAGCAAAATTATTGCCGACTCCCTTTTTGTGCATGTATATAGATCTAGCACATCAAATTGTTAATTCAGTGTTCACTGATGACATGATCACATGTTGTTAAGGGATGCCCATTTCTGGCCCCCTTTTTGTATAAATATTAGATTGTTATTTCAGTGTTCACTGATTGATGACGTGTTCACATTTTGTCAAGGGATGCCCATTTAAATAAAATTGTTGCTGGCTCCCTTTTTTTGTATATACTGTATATTAAATTGTTATTTTGGTGTTCACTGATTGATGACGTGATCACATTTTGTTAAGGGATGCCCATTTCTGGCCCCCTTATATATATATATATATATATATATATATATATATATATATATATATATAGAATTGTTATTTCAGTGTTCACTGATTGATGACATGATCACATTTTGTTAGGGATGCCCATTTCAGCAAAATTGTTGCTGGCTCCCTTTTTATGCCCCCGAGATCGAAGATCGGGGGAGGGGTATTGTTTTTTTCATTCTGTATGCAACTTTAACCTTGCTTATAACTTTTGAACAGTAAGTGTTAGAGCTTTGATATTTATGCCTCCCTTCAAAGAAGAGGGGCATATTGGTTTGCAACTGTCGGTCGGTAGACCATATGTTGTTCACTCAATATCTTGAGAACCATTCACTTGATGATTAAGATATTTCATATGTGGGTTGGTTATGAGTAGAAGAGGACCCCTATTCTTTTTAATGTCAAGGGTCAATCTACTTTGGACATAGGAATATAATATCCGCTCAATATCTTGAGAACCCATTGCTTGACAGACATCAAACATGGCACACTGGTACATCCTAAGGAGTAGATAACCACTATTGATTTCGAGGTCATATGGTCAAGGGTCAAACTGGGCATAGGGATATACTGACCATTCAATGTCTAGAGAACCCTTTGCTTGACAGACATCAAACTTGGTAAACCAGTACATCTTCAGAAGAAGATTACCCCTATTGATTTTGAGGTCACATGATCAAGGGTCAAACTGGACATAGCAATATACTGCCCGTTCAATATCTTGAGAATCCTTTGCTTGACAGACATCATTAGTACACTGGTATATCTTCAGTAGAAGAGGACTCCTATTGATTTTGATGTCACCTGGTCAAAGGTCAAGGGTCAAACTAGACATAAGAATATACTGTCCTTCAATATCTTGAGAACCCTTTGCTTGACAGACATCAAACATGGTACAGTGGTACATCTTCAGGAGAAGATGACCCCTATTGATTTTGAGGTCACATGTTTAAAGGTCCTTGTCAAACTGGACATTGGAATATACTGTCCGCTCAATATCTTGAGAACCCTTTTCTTGACAGACATCAAACTTGTACACTGGTACGTCTTCAGGAGAAGATTACCCCTATTGATTTTGAGGTCACATGATCAAAGGTCAAGGGTCAAACTGGACATAGGAATATACTGTCCGTTCAATATCTTGAGAACCGTTTGGTTGTCAGACATCAAACTTGGTACACTGGTACATTTTCAGGAGAAGATGACCCCTATTGATTTTGAGGTGAAATGTTTAAAGGTCAAGGGTCAACCTGGACATTGGAATATACTGTCTTCTCAATATCTTGACATCAAACTTAGAACACTGGTGTATATTCAAGAGATGACTCATGTTGATTTTGTGGTCAAGGGTCAAATTGGACATAGTAATATACTGTCCACTCAATATCTTGATGACCCTTTTGCTTGACAGACATCAAACTTAGTACACAGGTACATCTTCAGGAGAAGATGACCCTTATTGATTTTGAGGTCAAAGGTCAATAGTTGAATTGGACATAGTAATATATTGTCTCTTATATTTTAAGAATTATTTGCTTGATTGACACCCAACTTGGTACACTGGTACAGCATAAGGAGTAGATGACCCCTATTGATTTTTAGGTCACATGGTCAATCCACTCTTGACATAGGAAAATATTGTCTGCTCAATTTTTGAATTTATGACACTACTATCAATTAAATGATGTATGGTGTATACCCCTTTTCAATTTTGCACCATGGGGGGGCATATGTGTTTTACAAACATCTCTTGTTCACATGAGTATTCATTATGGCAACACCTTTCCGTGGGTACCAACATTTTTTACCCTGTGACCTCGACTTTGGAGTTTGACCTACTTTAACCTTGTCAATAACTTTTGAACAGTAAGAGCTTTGATATTTCACATGAGTATTCCTTGTGACAAAATATTAAATTGTTTTGTTTTTTTCAGTGTTAACTGCTTACAATGTGATCCTATTTTGTTTAGGGATGCCCAATTAAGCAAAATTATTGCTGGTTCCCTTTGTAGCATATTGCACATTAAATCCTTATTTGTAGTGTTCACTGAATGATGACGTGATCACTTTTATTAGGGATACGCATTTAAACAAATCGTTGCTGGCTCGTTGTATTTACACGGTGCATGTAATCAGCTCATACTTGCCATCCACGTGAGGCATTTGCACTGTAATTCCTTATTGCTGATTTACCTGGGGTGCTTACAGAAAGATGAGCTTTTCGACGATTCTACAGTTTTACTATTAATCTTTGTGTGTGTTTGGAGATGATAGTTCCAACCTATTATGAGGGTTTACCTTTTTGTGTATGACTACCACTGCTTGAGGAGGGTCGGCTCTACTGGTGGCGCAGTCTATGCAGTGGCTGCATAGTCTAGTGGCGGAGATTCAGCTTGCCAGTAGAGCTCACCTCGATTTTTCATTCATTTAATTGATATTACAAATATAAATAAACATTATCTTATTTTTTCCCGGGTGTACATCTGGTCCCAGGGTTCACTTCGGGTTATGGTTTTTCTCCTTGCACTAGTTATGAGCAGCCGTGATCATTACCGCCAATAAATCTAACAAGCTACAAGTCTGTCTATTTTGTTTTGTGTGTACCAGTTTGCTTGTCCATGTGTATACCATATTTTGTCTTTGATAATGGGTTTTTCGTAGTTTTTGTATAGATAAATCAGTGAAATTGAACACCACTTCCTCGTCGCCCGGGACGATTCTTATATGAATTTTAAAAAAAATTCAGAGAAATTTGACAGTTCTTCTTGGTTTCATTCCGGGCGGCGATGGAAGAAGGGTTCAAATATCTCTTTAAAGATATTTTCAAAATCGCCACCGTGACGTGATTTGCGGTAATCAATGCAGACATCTTAATAACGGAAGAGGAAATAAGAATTATTTGGGTATTAAATCAATTTCAAAATGAAATTTGTTAGTTTTATTATCTATTGAATGATTTTGTCATTTATTGAAATAATGATAATAAATTCCGGATAAATTGAAGCCAATCGTATTTACCGGATGCCATTTTGGTCGTTATGGTTAGTTTAAACAGAATGGGGTATACCTAGGACCAACATATGCTTCGTGAGAATTCTCATTACATACCAGATAAGTCGCATTTAAGTAGTTTATATAATGATTAATGGTTCTTTACATAAACAATATTTATGGTGAAAAAATTTTCATAGTTTAGTTTTATTGTATTATTTTTTATAACCTATTTTTATAATATGTACCTATGAAATATTCGCCTTCCCTGTTAATATTACTTTGATTAAGTCAATAGTACATGTAAGATTCTTTGTAAATAGATAGGAAGTAATACACATCATTTCTCTGCAAGACAGTTTTTAATCCGTGTTTTTTAATTTTTTTTTTTTTTATTTTTTTTTTTGGTATTTTTTTTGTTTGTTTGTTTATTTTTCTTAAATATTTGATTTATTTTATTTTATTTATAATCTGCACCTATGAAACAATAATATCCCTCCCTGTTAACTATAATCAATGTACATGTCATTCTTTGTAAATTGATAGGAAGTAATACTTATTATATCTCAGCAAGACACTTTTTGATCCGTGTCTTTTAATTTTCTTATCTAATTTGGGGTTTTTTTTGGTCATAATTTTATTTTGTTACCGTACCTTGTTCTTTAACAAATTCAATGGTTATCTATTAAAATTAATAAGCATTCTAAAATATATGATGTTTTAAAGACTGATTTCATGGAACAAATTTATCTACCCCCTAATCTGAAAGAGTTGTAATTAAGAGCAATTAATTAATTAAGGATTGTATTAACGTTAATAATCAATTACTAATTATCAATTACCCAATGGCCACATCACTTACTTGAGTTACATTGGCGTTATATATTCGCAAGTAAAACTTTGATCCCTAATGTGATCCCAACCTACTTCCGGGGGTCATGATTTTTCTAAACTTGTATCTGCACTATGTCAGAATGATTTCATATAAATGTGAATTTTTTTGGCTCAATGGTTCTTGGGAAGATTTTCAAAGATTTTCCCTATATATTTACATGTAAAACTTTGATCCCCTATTGTGGCCCTATCCTATCCCCAGTGGCTATCATTTTAACAAACTTGAATTTGTACTATGCCAGGAATCTGTCATGTAAATTTGCACTTCCCTGGCCTAGTAGTTTTTGAGAAGAAGATTTTCAAAGATTTTACATATATATTCACATGTAAAAATTTGATCCCCTATTGTGGCCCCAACCTACCCCCGGGGGTCATAATTTTCACAAACTTGAATCTGCACTATGTCAGGAAGCTTTCATGTAAATATCAGCTCTTCTGGTTCAGTGGGTCTTGAGAAGATTTTTGAATGACCCCACCCTATTTTTGCATTTTTGTGATTATCTTCCCTTTATATGGGACATGACCCTTCATTTGAACAAACTAGAAAATCCTTCATCCTAAAATGCTTTGTGGCAAGTTTGGTTGAAATTGACCCAATGGTTCTAGAGAAGATTCTAAAAGTAGGCAATGAATATTTACTATTTCGGAATTACCTCCCTTTGGAAAGAGACGTGACCCTTCATTTGAATAAACTTGAAATATCTTTACCCAAGAATGCTTTGTGCCGAGATTGTGTCAAATTGGCCCATTAGTTCTGAAGAAGATTTTAAAAAGTTGTTAATGTATTTTCACTATTTCGCTATCATCTCTCCTTGGATAGGAACGTGGCTCTTCATTTGAACAAAATTGAATTATCTTCACCCAAGGATGCTTTGTGTCAAGTTTGGTTGAAATTATGACTGTGGTTCTGGAGAAGAAGATTTTTAAATGTCATCAATGTATTTTCACTTTTTCACTATTATCTCTATTTGGAAAAGGGGCGTGGTCCTTCATTTGAAACAACTGGAATCCCCTTTATTCAAGGATACTTTGTGCCAAGTTTGGTTGAAATTGGCTCGTTGGTTCTAGAGTAGAAGTCGAAAATGTGAAAGTTTACAGACAGACGGATAGACAGACAGACAGACTGACGATCGACATCGGGTGATCAGAAAAGCTCACTTGAACTTTCAGCTCAGGAGAACTAATAAAACAGGTCGGGCAACAAAGGAGCATGCTTCTTGCTCATGACTGTTGGAAGACTTTATCACCAAATACAACGAAGACATTGTTGATGAGGAAATATGGCATATTTTAAATATTAACTTTATAGTACTGATGTGTGGAATCGGAATGGTTTTTAACAAAAAAAATGTTTTGGATGACTTATCACAAGATATGGATATTTTCCGTTTCCAGCTGCTTGAACTGCTTATGATGTCAAAAAATCTAATCTTTAATTATTCGTGAGGAGTGGCCGTGTAAAGTGTTGAAAAGCCATGCGTTTTGATGTTGTTGATTTGAGAAAGGTTTTGTGATTTCAATTAAATTTTCTAAAAATTCGCTAGACTTTGCTTTAATCCACATTTGATTTTCACCACTTCTAGCATATGTTGTGACACAATACGTTTGAAGTTTCTCTTTCACAGCAGTTGATATTTGCATGAGGACTTGGTAAAACATTTGCTGTACTGTATCCAGCAATGTGTCTATTTTGGTAAGAGTTTTGGGAAGTTTTGGAATCCAGTATAGGTGACTTTAATTATATCGTGAAGAGTTGAAAATCAATTATTGATATAATTCAGTATATGAAAGGTGAAGATAACGAACAATGTAACACTATAGTATTAATTTATGTCTATCACAGACATTTTGTGGGACTAAATTTGACGTGCTGAATTTGGTTGCTGATTTATTTAGTAATGTGAATTTGCCAAGAATTTTGAAACAATTTGAATTTGTTACATTTCTAGTTGCCCTTACGACTTACTCGATCGCTTTGAACTCCTCCAGCGTTATACGTGTTGATGACGTAGATAAAACCCATAGCCTCTGGTAGAAAGTCCAGGACTAAATCAGTCATTTCAACGCTTTCTCCTATACCGGGTGTGTCCACGATGGTAGCGTAATCCTAAAATTATAATGTTTCATAAGGTTTTACCATGACGCCAAGAACATCATGTTGCATATCAGTATCTTCAGTAGGAAACATTCTAAAATGTTCCGATTTTTTATAAGGTGCCCGTTTCGTGGGGGGGGGTGGCTTTTTTTTTTTTTTTTTTTTTTTTTGTTTTTTTTTTTTTTGTTTTGTTTTTTTTTTGTTTTTTTTTTTTGTTTTTTTTTTTTTTTGTTTCTGAAACTTTGTACAAAAGGGATAATAGTGGTATATGCATGTATAAATATTACACAAAGCAAACGTATGGGGGTAAAACGTAGTAAAATTAAAAAACGAGGTATTATCAACCACATGATACTAATTGGTAAAAAGATTTTATTCAAAACTGAAAATTGACATCTTTCAGATCTTAAATAAAAAATTTAAAACACATATCGAGCAGCTTCACAAGGTCCACGTCACACAAAAAAATATCACTTTTAACATATTTGAATAAAGGGTGAAGATAACAGCGATCAATGAAAGGTGAAGTGAAATGTGAAGATAACGAGCAGTGATCAATCTCATAAATTCCATAAGCAATGCAAAATAGACAGTTGGGCAAACAAGGACCAGGGGTCATCAGAGGTGGGATTAAGTGCCCAGGAGGAGAAAGGATCCCCTGTCGACCGTTCACACTCACCGTGAGACCTATATCTTGATCAGCTAAACAGAGTTATGCGTAGTCCGAATGAGTGTACCACGAACGATCTAACAATCGGTATGAAACACGTCAGACAACATTTGACCCAATGGTAGGTTCTATAGGCAAACTAGATCGTTATAACCACCATAGAATTTGCGAAATGCTGACTTTAAACAAGACTGTTGAAATCCCTGTACCATCAACTTGTTTGTCGGTAGCTTGTCTCGATTTAAAACCTGACCATACGCAGAACAAGCTCTTGCGTATCAAATCAGTTGAGATATATAAACACCATATCCAGACCTGGTAATAATGGGATATGGGTTTATAGATATAGGAAGTTGACGATGGAGAAGCTAAAATCATCTGTTTGTCATAAAGTTGAGTGATTAGTTTGTCGTTAATATCTACTTTCATTAAAAGTATTAAGTATGAAGCAGAAGTGGACGACTCTGTGGCATCTTTTATTTTGAGTTCACGGGGATATATTGAATCAACATATGAATGAAAGTTATTATTGTTAATAGATAAAATGTCGTCGATGTATTTAAATGTCGAATTGAAGGCCACAACAAGATATTTTTTTTCTCACGTTGAAGTTTCTGAATAAATTCTGCGTCATATGAATATAAAAAACAGGTCAGCTAACAAAGGAGCACAATTCGTCCCCATGGGATTTCTAACAAACTGTTGGAAAACCTTATCACCAAAGACCACGAAGATATTGTCAATGAGGAACTCTAGCATATTTTTTATTTCAGCTTAATAATACTTGTGCGTGGAATCAGAGAGGTGTTTAACAAAGTAATTTTTTGGATGACCTATCACTAGATATGAATATTTCCGTTTTCCATTTTTGTTAAAGAAGCAAATGTCTATGATGTCAAAAAGTCTAGTCTTTAATTTATCATGAGGAATGGTCTTGTAAAGAGTTGAAAAGTCATAGGTTTTGATGTTGTTGATTTGAGAAAAGTTTTGCGATTTCAAGTGTACTAAAAGATAACAAATAGTGATCAATCTCATAACTCCTATAAACAATACAAAATAGATAGTTGGGCAAACACGGACCCCTGAACACACCAGAGGTGGGATCAGGTGCCTAGGAAGAGTAAGCAACCTTTGTCGACCGGTCACACCCTCGTGAGCCCTATCCTGATCAGGTAAACGGAGTTATCCGTAGTCAAAATCACTGTTTGAAGAACGGCCTAACAATTTTAAACATTTATAAAACAAAACAAGATGACTACCTATCGGGCTTTATTTCCATGGTAACAGATTAAAAAGATGTTTTCATTAATGTAATTTGTCGCACTATTTCATAATTTCTAAAGGATGCATTGAACATTTTCATGAACAAAATATGATTCCAACAAAATTGATAAAATAGTCATGTATCTAGTTGTCAGGCATTGTAGTTTCATATTTTCTCTTGATTTATTTAATGGAAAAAAATTTCCATCAAACGATATGGATCAACCTTATCAGCTGACAATCTGATCGATGAAAGTTAATGTGATTATAACAACTTTGTGAAATGGTATTAAATGAAATGACCTGAGACACAAAAACAAATATGATAAATTAATATATATATATATATATATATATATATATATATATATATATATATATGGATGTCGACCTTAAAAATGAAACTCAGCTCGGTTAAGGCTATCCGAGAAAAATCATAGTGCTATTATAAATGTACCTCTCTGCACTTCGTACCGTGTGGCGTCATAATGAAAAACTACGTCAAAACGTGCAAGTTCTTATAGTTGCATCGCGGGGAAAGTGTCGTAATATTTTGTCGTTATTTACCAGTATACATGAAAACATTTCTTGTCAAATGCTTATCAAATAATTTTATATTATTCCTTGATGATAACAAATCACTCTCCATTTTTCATGTATTGTATGCACGAAGGTGATATTCATATTATAGTGTGACGTGAAAATCGCTCCTAATCTTAGTGATTGATGCTTCTAAAAATTCACTTTGATGTGTAATTTTACCCGATGACTATAGTGCATTTTACAATGGAAGTCCTTAATATAGTTGCGAGTAGCAAAATCAATCACGATATCTTTTATTTTAAAAACAAAGCGATGATCTTTATTTTCATATTTCAAATTTTGCTAGAAATATCACCCACATCCTTTTGGTTTAAAATCAACAAAAAATTCAAATTTTGCACTCAGTTCTAATGAAACAGTCCATTCTATTGAGAGGAATATCCATGATTTGGCTCTACTATCTACGACATATACAAAATTTCATATCAACACATTTCAAAATATTTGGGTCTTTTGTCCTCAGTGACCACATGCCTTCCGCCATGGGTGAGCATAATTGAATTTCCTCCATACGAACTTTCCAATCCTTTGTTATTTTTATGACCACAATTCTGATGATGGATTTTTCTGATATGCAAATCGGCATGATCAAGAACAAAGTGTACCAAGGGAGTTTATAATGACAAAACAGAGACATGGTCAGACGATTAAATGGGCAGAGACGCGATTGAGATGAAAATTTTATCTTGCCATTTTTATTGTTTACAATGCTTAACTAAAGTATTTCAAATGGTCAACCAAAATTTGAATACCAGTTTTTGAGTTACAAGTGAGATACAGCAATCACAATTCTTTGTTTTGTAAACAAGGTTCGTGCCTTGTTTTTATTTACATATAGATTGCTTAATAGAAAATGGCATGTTAAAAACAAAATAGATTTGCTAAACACTAGAAAAAAATTAATTGTGTTAAGTATTAACTTGTATATTGAAAAATCTGCTTTAAACGAACTTTTACTAGTATATTTAGCCTATGTGTAAATAACAAGAGGCCCAGGGGCCTTATAGGTCACCTGAGTATCATGTAACAACTTTCCAATGTTTGAATTAGGTGTGTGTTTAAATATAAGAATTTTACTTTTGGATGGAAGAAACATTGAGTAGCTATGTGGTCATGAAGTACATGTGTCATTTTAGAAAAAGATTTTTTAAAATTACACTCATTTTGATGGTTTTTGCCCCACCCCTCAGGCCCCAGGGGGGCAGGGACCACGAATTTCACAATTTTTGTTCCCCTCTACCCACAGATGCTATTTGCCAAAATTGGTTGAAACTGGTTCCAGGGTTTCAGAGAAGAAGCTGAAAATGTTCAAATGTTAACGCACGACGAACGACGACGGACAAAAACAGAAGATTTTCAAAGAAATATTGCATTTTCACTATATAATCAATCAGCCCCGCCTTTGCACCAGAACCCCTGACCCAGGAGCCATAAATTTCAGTTTTGAAAGAAGCATCCTTGATCATCATTATCATACTATTAGTTTGTCTACTTAATACCCAGCAGCAGAGGAGAAGATTTTCAAAGAAATAAAATGCATTTTCACTATATGATCAATAGGGCCCCATCCTAATACCAGAACCCCTGACCCAGGGGCCATGAATTTCACAATTTTGAAAGAGGCATCCTTGCTAATCATGACCATGCTATTGGTTTGTCTACTTAATACCCAAGGACAGAGAAGAAGATTTTCAAAGAAATAATGCATTTTCACTATATGACTTATAGAGCCCCACCCTAGCACCAGAACCCCTAATCCAGGGGCCATGAATTTCACAATTTTGAAAGAGACATCCTTGCTCATCATTACCATGCTATTAGTTTGTCTACTTAATACCCAGAGACAGAGAAGAAGATTTTCAAAGAATTTCTACATTTTTACTATATGACCAATAGAGCCCCACCCTAACACACCAGAACCCCTGATCCAGGGGCCATGAATTTCACAATTTTTAAAGAGGCATCCTTGCTCATCATTACCATGCTATTAGTTTGTCTACTTAATACCCAGAGACAGAGAAGATTTTCAAAGAATTTCTACATTTTCACTATTTGACCAATAGAGTCCCACCCTAACACAAGAACCCCTCCCCCAGGGGCCATGAATTTCACAATTTTGGTAGAGGGCTCAACGCTCATTATAATTATGCCCACAGTTTGGCTTCTTGATGTCCAGGAGTAAAGAAGAAGATTTTTTTAAAATTACACTCATTTTGATGGTTTTTGCCCCACCCCTCAGGCCCCAGGGGGGCAGGGACCACGAATTTCACAATTTTTGTTCCCCTCCACCCACAGATGCTATATGCCAAAATTGGTTGAAATTGGTTCAAGGGTTTCAGAGAAGAAGCTGAAAATGTTCAAATGTTAACGCACGACGCACGACGAACGACGACGGACAAAAACAGATAGCAATAGGTCACCTGAATGATTCAGGTGACCTAAAACATGACACGAGCCTTGTTGGCATAACAAATAATTGTGAGCTCTGTATCTCCCATGTACCTCGACAACGGACATTGAGATATTTACTGACCATTACAAATGCCTTACTTGATCATTGTAAAGATTAAAAACGGAAAAATAGAATTTTAAAATTTCAGCTGAAATCGTGTCCATGCCCCCTTAATGTCAAAATGACAACAACAGATTGCAAGATAAAGTATGTTTCTGTATTTGTTAGTTAGCCAATTGTAATTGGGTATTGTAAAGACATAGAGATTGTCTACTAGATGTTAAGAAGGTATGTCAAATAATTATATTCTTTCAAAGGGTTTTGGTTTAATTTACCAATTTAGTAGCATATAACCAAGTGCAGCTTTTGAGAAGTTTAGGATGTTCAAATGTTAACCCTGACAACTCAACAAAAGACACAAGACGACAGAAAAATCAAGATTACAATAGGTCATTTGGATGACTTATTCAGGTAACCTAAGAACATGTATCGTCAACGAAAGTTTTAATACAGCGACTACGTCCGGTGAGATTACTACTAAGTCAATTTCTAGTGATCAGTATATCACAAGTTTTACAATTTTTACGGAACATTTTGAGATCAAACATATGAGATCTGAAAAGAATCATCAAAAATCTCTTAAAGGAACACGACAACTTTGGGTATATAAATTTTGATTTTAGTACCAAAGCTGATTATTATTTGACAGTACATACGACAAATCGTTTATATCTCGAAGGATAATCCGAGGGACACCAATCAAACTGTTGGAGCCTGTGCCCCTTGTAGACATCTTTTTATACTGGGCAACGTGTCAGCCAGCATTGTGTCGTTATTGTTTATATTCATGAAAGAACATATATCAAGCGACAAATATCCTCGCAGACAGACTGTTCACCAGCAGATATATAAGATCGATAGTTAAATGAAAGATGAAGATAACGGACAGTGGTCAATCTCATTACTCCTATAAGCAATACAAAATAGGTAGTTGGGCAAACACGGACCCCTGGATATGCCAGAGGTGGGAACAGGTGCCTAGGAGAAGTAAGCATCCCCTGTCCACCATTCACACCCGCCGTGAGCCCTATATTTTGATTAGGTAAATGGAGTTATCCATAGTCAAAATCAGTGTGCCAAGAATGGAGCAAACATAGGGGCTTGGTAGAGCACTTACTGGACCCAGCGATGTATATTTGTTTGAAAGGGTTTTATGAAGTTTAGGAATCCAGTATATGTACAGTAACTCATATATGTATTCACCCAATCCATTGACTGGGATATTAAATGTGCCTAAAATTGAAGCATGGTTTTGAAAAATTTCATCTTTTGAAAGGGCAATTGGAGTAAAAGTATGATTACCAAAAGTGGAATTAATGCCAAGTTCGTTTAAAATACAGTTGTAATAATGAGTCTTACAAACAAAGAGAATGTTCTTACAAGCTTTGTCAGCTGGAACCCAAACATTTTCATCATGTAAATTATCTAATTTCTTTATAACGTCTGGTTTACTAAACAGAAGAAGATGGTACGTACTTGTGATTTGATATACCAATACAACTTATCAATGGGGCTTATGTTGTCTGATGTGTTTCATACCCATTGTTAGGCCCTTCTTGGCACACTGATTGTGACTACGATGGCTCCGTTTACATGATCAAGATATTGGACTCACGGTGTGTGTGATCGATCGACCGGGATGCTTAGTCCTCTATGACACCTGATCCCACCTCTGGTATATCCAGAAATTCTTGTTTTCCCAGCTCTTTATTTTGTATTGCTTATAGGAGTTATGAGATTGATCACTGTTCGTTATCTTCGCCTTTCATATGTCTAATGCGGAATTTTAAAATTCCTCTTATACTTTTAATCCATCCTGATAATGTACTAAGTTTTTCTTTTTCATATTTAGCCCATCGTTTGGCATAATCTTTGACAGAAATCATAATGGAGATGAAGTTCTGTCTCCAATTGAAAGACTGAGGTTCTCTGTATTTAGAACCTTTTAGATTACGTGATTTAAGGTCCTCATTTTTAACTTTATCAACATCATCAGTAATGATATGTCCAGTTGGACTATAGTTGAACGCAGACGAAGAGCAACAACACGTAGGTGGATTAAATTTAAGATGGTCTATATCTTGACACCACAAAGTGTGTCTACAATTAAATGGTTTGGATGCAATAGTAGAAGAATATTTGTGGGATATACTGGGTGTAGAAATGAACTCGAAATAAGTTGGAATACACGACTGAACTCTTATGACGAAGAATGCTGCTTATGTTGACGGCGTATATTCCTTTGTTTGTACATTTGAGCTTAAGGAACTGGCGTCATAATTTCGAAGGGATATCAGCCATGATCTGTGGTGGTTTAAAGAGCCTGTGATTGGCAACATCCATAATCAAGAGTTCTGTTTATATTCAGGTGTTCAAAAATCCATGTAAAGACTAGCTGTGACTTCTTCAAATAACGTATGTAAAACTCTCAATGGAACAGAGAAGTTTTGTGCGAAAATGATGTTGACCTACGTGTGTGTTGACGTAAGGTAAAGGTGAATCAAACATGACATTATTTATACTTGGTCTTTTGTATGAACAATGGTCCATGACTGCGCTTCCGTCTTTGAATATTCGGAAAGAGTCTCATCATATTCATGTTATTTCCTGGTGGACTACTCAACTTTCCCACATCATATACATTATCATTGCATCCATATGGAAAAGCAGTGCCTAGGGTCCTTATTCAGTGATCTTGACGTTGTCTACGAAAAGATATTAATGTGGACATGCTAGTTTAAAGATAAATTCCTAAAATGCATTGTTGTAAACAAATATACTATTGCAGCAAATATATTTTTCTAAGTAAATTTTGTTTATTGGTATTTATTGGGTTAGGATTTTACAAACCCCTAAATTCCAACCTAACCAGTGGGTATGGGTATTTAGTAGATATGTAAATTTACCAGTATATATGCAAAAAGAACTCACAAATAAAAGGAGAATAAAGGAGGACAGGACAGGAAGAAAATATTGCCTCACAATACTCTGATTACATATCCCTCTACAAAAGTCTATTTTTGCAGCAAGTATAATAGTGACAGTAACAGATCAAGTGTAAGCATTTTGATATCATCAATATTTACATCAGGAATTTTATATGAATGAACAGAAAATTTCATACCACCTTTCATTCCGATGGTTCAAAACCAATAATGATTGCTATCATTATATTGCTACATGTATTTTAGTAAAAAATAAACGGAATTGCTAATGAATGACATTGATGTTTATTCATGATTGATTTGATTTGTGTACAATTTTTTTTCTTTCCTGGAGTTGGTTTGGACTTTGTAAATACCATGGATGAAACAGATACATGTTAAAAAACCTATTAGTTTGCACCACTAATGACACAGACTTGTGCATGGAAACGTTGGAGAAAGTTTATTTAGTTTAAAATGTTTACCTGTGGCGGATTTAATATTCATCAAAGGGGAACCCATTAGACTAGTGATTCTAGGGTTTTGAGGCATTTTTTGTTAATTTTATGGGTTATTCTTGCTATTCTAACAATAAATAACAACAAATAATGGATTTTGTTTATCTATAATGCCAAATCTTATACTTTTGTTGTACTACTATTTTTATTTTCTTTGGTCACTTAAAAAGGGTAGGTCCCGTCTAAATCTGTCACTATTTACATTGCTGTACAGTTTATACCAATGTTGTTGCATGTACCAGAACATGTTCCAAAGAGCGTATTGAACAAAATTAGTTATACTTAATATCATATACTAGGTAGTAAAATTGTTGTTGTTCGTATTTTACAGAATGTACACAACTGCAATATATCACGGGGCCAAGATTACTATAAATGTGTATAGATCTAATTATTCAAATATGAAGAATCCGGATGAACTCATTTTAATATTCAAACCTGAACAAGTCTTCAGTCTGTAAGCAGTGGATCATAAACATATCGAATTTACCGAGACGGCGACTTTTGTTTATGCTGATCATTACTATATATAAACAAATTTTAATTTGCTGACCAAGTAAAGCAATTATTGAATAAATGTATGGAAAACAAATCTCAACAGTCTGCTTGACAACAGCAATCACAATTAAGCCTTGCAAAATCTGAGTGAGGATCGTCAACCTAACGTGATGCCTAACGTTTTAGTATGATTTCTACGTTTTATGAGTGGAATGAAATAATTTGAAAGCTTGTAAATAATAATGAATTAATAAAATCAACCCCTATCCTTCACACCGGATGAAATGATGACACTGCGTTACCGGCACTGAATTGCTAACCAGACTCATTAGTATCTTTGGGAACAAATCTAAAAGGGGACATTTTGTTGAACTATTAGAAAATGAAAGGTGAAGATAACGAACAGTGATCAATATCATAACTCCTATAAGCAATACAAAATATATAGTTTGGCAAACACGGACCCCTGGACACACCAGAGGTGGGATCAGATGTCTAAGAGGAGTAAGCATCCCTGTCGACCGTTCACACCCGCCGTGAGCCCTACATCCTGATCAGGTAAACGGAATTATCCGTAGTCAAAATCAGTGTGTCAATGTATAATTATTATAATTACTGAGCTACTCATACATGTAACGGTACATGGTTTATGACAATTTTAAACTCTGAAAATAATTATCGATAAATATTTTGCATTACAGCTACATTCGCTTGAACTTTGTCCAATTGATATATAGGAGGAGCAACTCCTCTTAAAGACCCAACTTTAAGTTAACGCCCCTAAATTTTACCTGTGTGGTGATCAATGATAAGCCGCTGGTCAATCAAACTTTTAACAATAGAGCTTAGGTTGATTGACGTTTGCAGAGACCGTGGTCTACTGCTACCTGAGAAAGATGTTTTGATAACAATCATGGCTAATGATGACCGGCAGTCTTTAGATCTCAAGGAAAGCCCCCAGTATACCTAAGTTTTGATAGCATTGACTCGCACCTAGAATATTTTAATGGCTAACGTCCCCTACACAATGCAATTTATCATCGTATTTTATCTACCCATCAATATACATGTATTATAGATTAAACAATCAGAAATCAAACAATAATAATAATAATAATAAAAACAAACATAAGTTATTGGAATATTTTCTATTAATGAGTTATTATGACTTTATATTTATTAAAAAGGAACAATTCTTTATTGGCGCAGCACATCAACATGTAATGGTTATATTGCCCATGCGTAAAACTGTTACAGTAGTTTTAAAAAATGCTTCTGTTTGGGATGTCACATGGATTATAAATTACACAATCAGAAATCAAACAATAGTAAAATAGCATAAATAAGTTATTGAGATATTTCTATTCATAACTTATCACGGCTTTATATTTATAAAGGGAGAGAGAGAGAGAGAGGTTTTTTTTATATTTATAAAGAGAGAGAGAGAGAGAGAGAGAGAGAGAGAGAGAGAGAAATGTGTAAAACTGTAGCAATAATAAAGATAGATGAAATAATATGGCATGACAATAGTGTTGCATACGTATGACAATAATTACTAATTTAGTCAATGATTGAGAGTAAGGGAGAGAGAAGGGGGGGTAGACTAGCTATGTGTCAGCTTCTGTTTGGGATACCATCGTTACACAAACACTACGTCCACAGAAACCCTAAAGAGAGAGAGAGGAGGGGGTGTAGACTACGTGTCAGCTTCTGTTTGGGATGCCATCGTTACACAAACACTACAGCCACAGAAACCCTACAGACAGTCCATATTGAGGGGTATCTTGATCATTCTCCATTTGGTTGTACATGTACACAGATCTACTTGGATTTATTCATTCTCTCGAAACATGGATATTTTACCTACTACACCAACGACACCGCGAACTCCAAGGACACCAGGAAGTGCCCGGAAACGCAGGGTAATATTATATTTAGGAAATTATTTATATACGATATATAACAGTTTAATTAGAAGTTTTAAAAAACACAGGTTTAGAAATGGGCTAAACCTGTTATCTGCAATACATAAATATGACCAAGTTTGAAGGTTTACGGGAAATAGAAATGCGGTATGCATGTAGGTAGAAATTTTAAATTTTTTTTTTTTGCACAAATCAAGACACTAAGCATAATTTGTGATAACCTGAAACGTTTCCTGTGTATATCATAAAAATATACACAACTTATCTCTTGGCCAGGTAAATTCCAGGTAAATAACATTGACCATGGATAAGCTCCGCCCACATTCACTGATCCGTGGAGAAACCGTAAGGTGGGGGGTTTTTTTTGGGTTTTTTTTTTTTTTTTTTTTTGTCTTTAGAGATTGACATGACTTACACAACTAAACAATTCCTCATTGCTTAACGTGCAAGAACTTGTACTTAAACCTCAGACATTTAATAATCCTATTGTGTATGATCTTACTTTAAATTTGAAATTCAATTCCTAGAGCTCTATGCGAATCATCTAGGAAAACATCGACCTACATAACTTCGTAAGCATCAACAAATGACAGTACAATAGCTATCATTTATTCAATCTACAAAAATAGCTATGTGGTCTTAATTTTGTACATGAGAATAGGTGAAGATAACGCACAGTGATCATTTTCATAAATCCTGAAAAGGAATAAAGAATTAAAATTTGGGCAAACACGGAGTCCTGCACTTTAACACATCAGAAGTTGAATCAGGCGTCTAGGTGGAGTAAACATCTCCTGTCGACCAGTCACACCTGTGTTAAGTCTTATATTTTGCTCAATTAAACACATAGGTACTTGTGTTTAGCACTTCAGGTCCCATTCCCCATCTTGTATTTTTGAATGGTATTTCGGGTGTATTTTTGATATAATATTAAACTTCAGTGTGTTTATCGAAATGGAATACACAAATCCTGTATAGAAACCGGGTTTTTTTTTTTAAATGTCATATCACCGATCATAAGAGATGAATAAGGTGTACAATTCAGCCAGCGACATTTTGTGGACAAAATCTGCATTTCGCTGAGAAATCCAATCCAAAAGCAATTATCAACTGAAAAGAACGGTCAGTCTGAATCTACTGATGATTTTTGGAATAGATGTATCACTAATACGCAATAATTTCTTGACGCCGTTCAGTTACATCTTTCTAACCTCACCATCTACGGAGATCGTAAAAACCGAGGTCCTGTGTCATAGGAGATGTGGCACGATCAAGATCCCTCCCTGCTCAATGGACATAAGCGCCAAGATAGCCTAAATTTTGTAGCCCTTCACCGACAATGGTGGCGTCTTCATCTGATTGAAAGATTTTCGAGAAGGACGTTAAACAATATTCAATTAATCACCACTCACAATGAACGGAAGGTGTGGTGTTATGTATTTCTGTCGCGGCCCATTATTTTTAGAACGAAAAAAAAACGAGACGAGGTTTTCCAATACTATTAGCTGCACGAAAGGTAAGAGAATACAGATGGTAGTAAGAAGACGCTAGTTTATTGTGTACAAACGGCCGGGTAGCCTGGAAAATAGGGAGATTTACCTTTGGTGTCGTAAGTATCAGAAAATAAATGTTTAAATGGTCATTTATATTTGGATATAAAAGAAATATTTAGATTTCCAATGTCTGGAAAAATTATTGAAAAAACATCCAAATATCTTATCATGGTAAACTCTTAATAATGAGTTGGGGCATAATGGTGTTGACAAAATGAATAATTGAAGGTTAGATCAGAACAGAACAATGTTTGATTATGATCTAAAATGATATGGGGGTTAGGGATTGGAAGAGGGTAATTGTTTTTAACTATTGTTACCATTATTACGCGCAATGTATACAAGAAACATGTATGAGTGAGATGCATGCACAAGTGCTACTTGATAACTTGATAATTGTTTTAATCTTATAACATAAAGTTTTGTTCTTTTTATCAATTACCCACAGAAATAATACAATTTCATTTTTATGATCGAATTTGGATCTGAACACATGGAACGGGCTTGATGAAATATTTTGTTTATCTAAGATGTTGTTGGTCGTACCCCCGGGGAAATGTGTATTAAAATGCACATTTAAAAACCCTGCAATTCTATGGCATGTGGTTTGATTTTCATACTTATGACAAATTGTCTTCAAAACAACAAAATATTTGTTTGGTTATTTGTCATCGATATTTAAATTTAATTTACAACTGAAAGTTTGAAAACTTTTAAACTGCATGGATGGTTGCTTCCATTCTAAAATGATTAAAATGAATTTACTGTCGAGCTCAGAAGCTTTATCATTAAAGTGGACAATGAATGCAGCCACTCTAACATTGAATGTGACGATTCACGATATCTTTGGTTCGCTTCAATTAGACGCTAACTTAGTTAACGCTATTATCATTGCCGATTGTTTGATTTCCCGATTGTGGACACGTGTGTAAACATGTATGTGTATCTCTGAATTTGAAAGATTCACGCAACTGCTATAGAATACCAATAAACCGCAAAAGACACCGACTTATTGCTAGGCCCACGCTAAAGCATGGACTTTCAGTCCGCGGGGCCTGTGTTTTTTACCTGTACTACATATTATGATCGGTGATATTCTATCTGCGTGCATGGATTTTTGAATAGTGTGAAATATTGCTGTTGACATTAGATTGTATTTCTAGTGATATTTTGGTAGTTTTTCAATTTACATACTCAACTGATCGACGGTAGAAAAGTCAATTGTACAGAAATTATGCATTTAAACGTGTAATACGTAAACGGTTTACGAACTATTTACTTCTAGCGCTGAACATTACATCTGTTTGTAAAGAAGTCCACACTACTCTGAGCCGAGTGACTGCATAGAGAAGTTGATAAAATCAATTCCTAATAAGGGATCTCAGTTTTATATGCTGAAATATTTATGAAATATCTTTAAAAATATCTCTTGAACCATTTAAGCAAGTGCTTTTATATTTGTATTGTATACGTTCCTTATGGCAAGACCTTTCATGTGATCCAATGTTATGTAATCTTGTGACCTTGACCTGGAAGTTTGACCTATTTCTAAGAAATATCTGACCTATTCAATATCTCCTGAACTCTTTAAGGTAAGTCTTTCAGATTTTGAAAATGAATTCTATATGGCAAAATTTTGTTATACTTTGGTGTTGGCATTGAACAAAGGCAGGGCCAAAGTGGCTCAGGTGAGCGATGTGGTCCATGGGTCTCTTGTTTTATGTCATCTCAGGTTGTTAGAAATTATGTTTGAAAATTTGCTTTGTTTAATGTGGATTTAACATCAGGATTAAAAATCTTGCTGTGAAAAATGTAAGTCAATAAAGCATGTTGAAAATGTCCCATTCCTAATGCTCCAATGTCACAGTATATGCAAGGTGAAGATAACGAACAGTGATCAATCTAATAACTCCTACAAGCAATACAAAATAGATGGTTGGGCAAACACGGACCCCTGGACACACCAGAGGTGGGATCAGGTGCCTAGGAGGAGTAAGCATCCCCTGTTGACCGGTCACACCCGCCGTGAGCCCCATATCCTGATATGTATCTTCTTTTGTTTTGCAGAATCTAGGAGAGGACCAGTCTTCTCAGATTTTGGACTTGAAAGTCAATATTAAAAAAGTAAAATATTGCAATTGGTAAAAACTCCTGTGCAAAACGGATATGTAAAATGAAATTTGCGCATAGGAATCGAAAAGAAAATAACTGATACAAATATCTGTTACCATGCTTACTGTTGGCAGATCAGTTCAAGTAACTCTCAATGGATTACAAGCAACTGTTAGAAGACTTAACCAGGGAATTGATGAAATTCAAAATTAATCGGTGTTTTCTTCAGTATGTCTTCCTAATTTGGAATTTCATAGATGCAATAAAAGAAGTGATATCTTTCGAACAAATGTGTGTTTAAAAACAGTGATTCCTTTATTTTTCTGTCTCTCAGCGCTATCAAAATATATGACAGAATGCATTGACTGCATTCAGAAAACTGAAATCCTGCTCTCTCACAAAATGTCCATGAAAGTAAGAGCTGTGTTATTTATTAACAAAAGTGGACGAATTGGAAAAAAGAAAGTAGCAGATATTGAAAAAGAGAATCAAGTATGAAAGAACTATTAAGAGATTTGGTTCCAATAAAACAGATAGTGATATTGTTGGAATCACTAAAGCAGCACCAGTGATTGAATCTTTAGTCCACCACTTTGATGAAGAAACTGGAATCAGTGAGATCGAAACAACACACAAATCCAGATCTTGGGAACAGGACCCGAATATGATGGAGAAAAGCAGAGAAGTTTTAGTAACAAAGGGAGGACTCTATATTCGTACAAGGGAATAAATGTGAATCCTGTTCATACCATAAACAAAATATTTTCAAAAAGGTGTATTGAGAACAACACAAAGATTGCGTAGGGACAATCTTTCCGACCACAGAGACAAAGAGACAAGAGATGCCGATAGTGGTGACGATAGTGGTGATGATGATCTGGATTCTCTGTATGAATTTTAATCACCTACAGATAACACAAGACTAATCAGTAATCCACAATAAATACTTCTTGTGTGGTTATTTTCAAATGAGGATGTTTAACAGTAACTATTAGATTAATTTCTCTTTATAAATTCCCAAGTCACTTCCTTTTTTACAAACCATTGATGAAAGGTAAAGATAACGAGCAGCGATCAATGTCATAACTCCTATAAGCAATACAAAATATATAGTTGGGCAAACACGGACCCCTGGACACACCAGAGGTGGGACAAGGTGCCTAGGAGGAGTATGCATCCCTGTCGATCGATCACATCCACCGTGAGCCCTATATCTTGATTAGGTAAACTGAGTTGTCTGTAGTCAGAATCAGTGTGCCATAAACGGTCCAACGATCGGTATGAAACAAGTCAGACAGCATTTGAACTAATGAAATGTTGTATTGGCAAACTTGATTCTTATAACGACCATAACATTTGCTAAATGCTGACTTTAAATGGGACTCTTGAAACCCTTGCACCATCAACTTGTTTGACAGTAGCCTGCCTCGATTTAAAAACTGATCATACGCAAAACAAGCTCTTGCGTATCACATCAGTTGAGAGACATAACACCATATGCAGGTGATAATGGAATATTGCAATATAAATATGGGAGGTTAACTATGGAGAAGCTGAAATTATCCCGTTTATCATACTGTTGAGTTATTACTTTGCCGTTAATATCTATTTTCAATAAAATATCTAGGTGATTAATTATAGATAACTGTAGTTTCATAGAGATAATACAGAACTTCTTGTTGATTGGAACAAGCTATTTTTATACAAATCGATATGATTGTACTGTATATTAGATATATCAAATATATCTAATTGTTTGTGTATTATTGTCCTTGAAATAAATACTACATCAATATATATTCATGAGCACCTGTCCCAAGGTGGTGAATGCATTACTAATGCTAGGTAGGGACATCCAGACAATTAACAGTATTCTTAACAAATCACCTAGCCAAACATCGAAAGTGATTTGAAACATCAAATTCAAAGATGGTGTATGTTTTAAAGCACTTCGAATTTCTCCCAAACCCAGGGTCGGAAATGTTTAAGACCATGTGCATCTAAACAACTTCTGACATGTGTGTAAAAATGTTTTGGTAATGAAATTCTATACCAACGTGTAATTAATCCTATATAATTATGTTGTCAAAGTAGTTGTATTTTAATTAATTACATCTGCAAAATGCAGTAACGGTAATTGTAGTTCATAAAACTACATTAGCAAAATAATTGTAATTTAATTACACAGATATGTACAATGTAATTGACTCCATCCCTAATTAATGCAGAAAATAAATATCTGGCTAGTTACAAAAAACACAATTCAAACTAACCTTCAGCATTGGTAGAGGCCAGTAGATATTTACTCGTTTGTATCGTTCATCTGATTTCCCAGAGCGATCCACACAGACGTACTTGGAAAGAGTTTCCTTCGTAACATCATGAAGATAAATTTTCTCACCATTCTTTTTTATGACTTCTGCGCGCTTGGTGTCGCTGTTGAATATCTGACAAATGGTGCACGTAGATCTAAGGACATGTTGAGGAAGGATATCTCCTTCCATAATAAGGTTCAACAAGGACGATTTCCCCGCCCCTGTCTCTCCTTAAAAAAAATAAAGTAACTCAACTTTCATATTATTGGACAATAAATCAAACTATGTTTTGTAATCTAAAATGTAATTAAAGAAAGCAACTGTAACTGAAGGTGTTGCGATGTCAGCTCTGACAGGTATATGCATGTGGCGACAGTTTATTAAGATGTTCTTTGACTGCTCAAGTGGATGGAAAGAAAGCAACAAAAAAGCTTCAAAAGCGAAATAAATACTTTATATATAAATACAAAAACGATCAAAGCAATATTGGTAGACACAATCAAATCGAAATCAATATTTATTGTGCTCTTGTATAAGAAACAACATGATTTCTACATAATTCACATCCATTGTTATTTCTAAATAATGATTGACATACATGATGTGTTTATGTATAACAACTAGAATCGGATAATCAAACTGTATACAAACAATTTATTGTGGACTTTTACATATTTTGTCATATCTTTAAATAAAATCTCTACGCGCTTTTAGCTACTGCTATCGAGAGTTCTTGCAATGGATATTATAAGGACACATTTCGAAACTTGGTAGTGTTGTCTGAACATACTGATACAATAAAAAATTAATTTATGCTCTAAAAGTACTTTGACAAAATATATCGTAGAAACTTTACTCTAAAGAGAAACCGAACCTTGTATTGATGCGTCCCATAGGCACTTCATATTGATATGAAATAAACATTTACAAGTTCTAGATCTATAGTTGTTAATGAAGAGATACCCACCAGCCACGACAATGGTACAATGTCGTTTCTCTAGCTGTGTCCTATGATTCTCTATCGTGCTAATGTACTCATCATATTCTTTGGTCATCTCTTCACCAAGATTTTTCTGAAATTCTTTCGTCTTCAGCATACCTAATACAGAGGTACAGAGATTCGCTCCGATCGTTCTCACTTCAGCATCTCTCTCAATGATTTGCCTCATGGATTCACCAGGGGCCTATAAGTAAATGAACATCTCTAGATAAATGCATTAATCTTTTTTTCCAAATCGTATATATATATATAATTTGTGCAAACAGGCCTCTGAGTACTCCAGTGCTCTGTCAATTCCGGCCCAAAAATATAGTCCCTAACATCCCTAACATTTCTTTAACAAATCCTTTATTAATAATTCCCTGTACTTCGGATACTGCATATTCTGTATATCGGTCGGCTTACACAGTCCCAACTGCTATTAATTAACTTTAATTATCCTGTGTAAACCGGCCCCTCGATGATACACCACCCTAATTCTTAAGGTCAATTCTATTCGGTGTACACGAGGTCCCAACTGCTCGTAATTAGCTCTAATTATCGCATTTAAACCAGCCACCCCGCGATGACCAATCTGTCGGTATTCGGTCGATCACACGCGATGTATACAAAGGGTGTCTCAAAGGGAGCCTCAGGTAAGTAAAAGATTGCAACTGGCGATGAGTCGCGATCATAAATTTTAAAATAAAACCTGATTTTTGGGTGGTGCACTTTTCAATTATGACAGCACCACGCACAAGGTAATGGCGCCCTCCCCCTAACGACAGAGACGAGAAATGACATTAAAAGACAAAGTTCAATTTATTTAATCGATGAATTCGATAGATTCTGGGAATGAAACAAAATTGGCAACAATCCAGTTATGTTTTCCAAAAGCAGGATTTCCCCTCGTGGACTTCTCAGAGCTCTCCGGTGAGTCAGACAGTGATGATATGCAGTTAGTTAGCACAACTCGCCATGTCCGGTCGATCACTCGGCATTACATCAGTTTCCGTTTCACAAATTGAGACAGTTGAAAGCGATACATTTACAACGAAAGCTGGGAAAGACAAATTTTAGACGAACACAACACAAACTTGACGAATGTACATAATGTAGCACTTGATAATGGCGATGATGTAGACGAAATCGACAATTTACCAACAAAAAAGTGCGCAAATAATTCCCAGATTTTAAACTGTTTAATAAAAATTGAAACTTTTTCAAATGAGCGCGACAATAAAACACTGACATTTATATTTTTACAGAATCTGAAGTTCGCATGATCATCTCATCGGCTTCATCAAAATCATGTGAAATTGATCCAATCCCTACAACACTTCTGAAACCCATTTTAGAATCTGTGTTACCTATTTTTGCAGAAATAGTGAATAAATCTTTGAATGAATGTATATTTCCATCTTCCTTCAAAGAAGCCATGCATTGTACGTCCGTTATTATAGAAAGCAGGATTGGAGCCAGACTCGTTACGGAACTACAGACCTGTCTCAAACTTCTCATTTCTTTCCAAACATTTGGAAAGAGTGGTATCAGCTCGGATAGGGCACCACATAGATTCAAACAACCTAAATGACGTGACCCAGTCTGCATATCGTCCTTGTCACTCAACAGAAACAGCTCTTCTAAGAGAACACCACGATATTGTGACATCATTGGATAAAGGTTCTTGTGTTGCCTTGGTGATGCTAGATCTTTCAGCAGCTTTTGATGTTATAGACCTTCAAATTCTCATTAAGCGACTGGAGGTATAATTTGGTATTACTGGTGCAGCACTTACATGGATCAAATCTTACTTAACTGGTCGTAGTCAGAAAGTGGTTGTAGGAACTGCAAAGTCTAAGGACTTTCTGCTACCATATGGAGTGCCCCAAGGGTCAGTTCTGGGACCAAGACTTTATGCAATGTTTGCAAAACCGATTGGTGAAATCTGCCGCAGACATCATATCATGTATCATTGCTATGCTGACGGTACCCAGGCATACTTAGTTTTTAGACCTACAGATACATGGAATGTTATCTCATCGCGGCTACAGGAATGCTTAGCAGATATAAAATCTTGTATGAACGTCAACCTGCTGAAATTAAACGAAGAAAAAACTGAATTTATAGTGTTTACTTCGAAACATTCAAACGTTTCACCATCTTTTCAACTGTCTTTTGGAAATATCATTATTTCCAACTCGGACTGTGTTCGAAACCTTGGTGTTTTCTTCGATAGTGTACTTTCTTTTGCTTTATATTAATTAATTGATTTTCACATGTATCGTTTAGATCCTAGGGGTAAACGTATATATATATATATATATTAAAACGTTGGGTGTTATAATTGTTTGTTTGTGCTTTATATTAAATATTCTATACAATTGCATCGAGAGATCCACTCTCCTTATAAAATATCTTAAACACTGAATGACACAGCGACTGTGTGGGATTGCATCAGTGTGTATAAGTAGCGCTTTAGGAGCATAACAAAGCTTCCTTTTTAGGGAAGTAGTTATGGCCGAGTGGACTTACGCACTGGTTTGACAATCTTGCTAGGCGGTAGGTGCCGTACGTCGCTGGTTCGACCCCGGGCTGGGGCGAAAATTTTCAGTACCTAGTTGTGATTATTTAGTGCTTTATATATATATATATATATGTATGTATGTATGTATGTATATATGTATGTATATATATATATATATATATATATATATATATATATATATATATATATATATAAGCACTAAAGTTCCAACAACACCCGATAACTCAAAGTGTCGGATCCACAACATGGATACAAGGTCAAATACAAAAAATTATCAAAAGCACTAAAATGACCAACGACACGAACAACCAGATTGTCAAATTTTCGGGACGACCCGTCCCTTCTTCAGGACAAACGAAAAGAATTACATAATGTGGCCAATATCAACAGAGAATAATAACAAACACTACATATAAATACATCTAGCACTACAATTGCACTAATCTACAAACGTATTTACAACACAGACTACATGTTTTTGGTCTTTAGGCTTTCCAATCGATGTTAAAAGTGGAACGAATTAGGATATGCCTTATTCGTCCAAAGAGCTGATCCAAAAATCAGCTCTTTTTCTCATATATATAAGAAAAATTAGAACGCCGAAAACAACTCAACCGGTGTCATTTTCAATCTTTACTCTTCAAGATTGAAAATGAGACCGATTGAGTTATTTTCGGCGTTCTAATTTTTCATTATTATACTATTACTTGTGTGTATATTTTGGATTATATATATATAAAGTTCATATCTCGCGGGCAAGCGTTTTAAAGAAAAAGATTCAAACATTCGTAAGACCGAGATCCCATCTGAGACACTTCCTCATATTAGTTCATCTTCCGGCGTGCAACAAGAATGTTCGGGTTTTTTTCCTGCAGAACTTATCAAGTGATTCTGTAAATTGTTATTTTTTCTTCGTAAATATTTTCTTCCATTCATTATGGAAGAGGCCAGTATTACTAACGAAGAATTAAATTTGGGTTCGGAATGCCAGAATTTACAAACAACCATGGAGGCCAAAACCAAGAAAACACGAGCGACAGTTCAAGGAAAGATACTATGGACAAAACGGAACAACTCGAGAGCAGAGTAAATGACAGGTTGGATATTATGATGAATTTTTTTAGAGAAAGTTTTCAAACTTTATCTAACCCTGTTTTGGAAAATGCTAATGCTCAAAGTGTGCATGATTCGCACATGCCTTTGTCAGTAAACCAGGATACCAGTGGTTTATCCACGCGGAGACCTGAATCAATGTTATCAAGTGTTGACGATTCTTTTGGAATGCGTCCGTTAATATCTTTAGAAAGTGAAGTCCAGATTGAAAAGACAGTTAGGGTGCCTGAAATGGACGACATGATATCGTTAGCTCCCAGTGTTAGAGAAGTTAGTGAGTTATTAGGAGAAAACGAATCCTCAAGACAGGAGCAATATATTGCTTCTCTTGATTCTGATCATAATCAAACTTTTATGTACTCTAACAACAATAGATTTCAGAATTTGATAAATAAAAAAGTTGAACAAATAAAAACGCTAAATGACATTTTTGACAATGTTTCTTCTACAGATGAAGAAAAAGTGGGTTTGATATTAGACAAGACTCAGGAAGAAATCTTGCAGAATAGGTGACCCTCAGAGACTGTCAGCATATAAAGAGGAATACAGACAATGTTTTCCTATGCACTCACAATCGTCAGCATTTTTACAAGTACCAGGATTAGACGACATCTTGGAACCAATGTTACGGAAAAAACATGGCTATAAGGCCAACAAACGTTGGGGTAAAAGTAGGCACTTGTTTTCACAACTTTTCAAGAGCATTGAAACCTTAGCTTACCAAGGTCAGATGGCAGCTCGTATGGGTATAATTTCATTAGGTTACATGCAGCAAGATCTTGGAACATTGCTGAACACGTTAGCTTGTCAGGATGCTGAGACAGTACAAGCAATTAAAGACGTTTTCTCAATATCTACCAAAGATCTTGATCAAATGGGAAGGACATGATCTTTTCACCATTTAATAAGAAGGAAAACTGCACGTGGGTACGTTAAGGCAGGTTGTGAAAATCTTTACTGGGAAAAAAATTCGCAAAACAATGTGACGTCATAATTGAAATAAGTATATCACTAAGTATATATTACATCCCGATATTATTTTCATTTAAGTTTTATTTATGCATGAAATAAACCATGTAGCTACTAAGATCCAAAGAAATATGGAAGGTTATACTGATGTCGTTTAATTTCTGTCTGATCAATATGAAAGTACACTGATGACGTCATAACTATACATCGAGTGACGTTGACACATGTAAAGAATTTATTAAAGTGTGCCGTGTAAATATCAACAAAATGTGGAGTATTTTAAATATATGACATGGGATATATATGTGAAACGCTGAGAATTTATTGATATTATGAAGGTATGTTGATTTTATTCATCAACGGGGAAAACATTCCATTTAGCATGTCGATCCGATTTTCCTCTGTCACACACTAAAATAAAACTGCAAAAGTAACACACTACGCTGCATACTTTAAGATACTTTTTATACACCGTGTGAAAGGTCATAAACGAATGTACACGGAAATTACTGATAGAATCGTCTGTTAAGGCCACACCAATTTGTAAAATAGTTCTTCGGATTTTCAACCAAAACAAAGGTAAGGCGAGATTATTTACAAATATTATTTTTTATTTTGAGGCGAGCGAATAGAAGAAATATAAATGATTTTAATTGAATTAGGTGTGATTTTAAAAAAGCGAGCGCTTAAAAATAAAGATACAGTTGTTTACCACATGAACTTCATAGTTTATAGTAAATAAGTATTTCAGGTCTCAAAGACTTTATTTTCTTCGTGCCTAATACATGTACTTTGCAACATTAGCTGATAAGGTCTTTTTGAAGAATTTTATTTTAGTATCATTTCTACAAACTTTCCATTCAGATCTATACATATTGCTAGGGACATGCCCGGTTTTGAAATTTCCTCTGTCACAATACATATTCTTAAATTTTAATGGCCATAAACGCTGAGCATAGGCCTACATTTTGCAGCCCTTCAACGGCAATGGTAACGTTTTCATGCGAGTGAAATATTCTCAAGAGAGACCTTAGACAATATATAATCAATCAATCGTACACTGTTGATGTTCTCTCCATAGTGACATTGAACAATGCTTTCAGAGCTGCGCTTCAAAATTTTCATCGCCTCCAGTTCTATTGCAGTATTTAAAAAAAACAACTTCCAATCCAGTGTTATGAAGTATCGTACATATTAAAGATAGGCATCATGAATAACTTAAAAACACCGTATTACAGTGTTAGGAAATTTCTCGAGAGCCTGCGATTCTGTCATTTGTCAGTCCCATGCATCAAGGTCGTTTGTGCGGTTGTTGTAAAAAGTCGAAAATGTTTTACGCAGATATTTTTGGACTCGCGGGAGGATATTATTTTTTGATAATATTATGATTTATATATATTACAAATAGATGCGGTGAATCCGACGAACTAGATTACAAATTGACATGGCCTAAGAAAACTTTTTAAAAAAACTGCATAGCATCAGTGCAAAATGTAAAACATGGGCTAGATGGTTTCGTGCTTAAATGTTTAATAATTATTTAATACCGAAAGTGGTAGGATTCTATCAGTAATTCTGATAAACTATGGGTGTTTTACCGTCATTATCGCCAGTTAGACCAATGTTTAAATCCTGGGGTAGTGTGCTACTTTTCCATTTTCTATTAAGGTACATCTGTGATCTATTTATAACAGTCATGCAATGACGTCATACGGAAGCGCATGTTTGTCATGTTGTTATAATACAAAATGTCCTCAAGTAAACAACCAAAATAGTTTTTAAAAGTTAGTAGCTCCCTCTCTCTGTGTAGGACAGATTTTAAAAAGTATGCAGTTTAGGTGCTTAAATTGAGCATGACCTGCCTTAACATACCCGCGCAGCTCAAGATACTGGTTTATATACTCTGAAAGATGTTCATAGTAAGATTATTTGTCTACCATTATCAGACGATGGTGTCTTTGGTAAGAAATTAGAAGAGAAACTAAAAAAAAAAGAGGAAAGTACAGAAAGATTCTCTTACAGACTTAATTCCAGAATGGAGTGAAGAAAGAAAAAACGAAAATTTTCAGAAAATACTGACAACTCTGGAAATTTCAAAAATCCTAGAATGTCCACAATGACTAACAACAGGGCATCTGCTCAAAAGAATCCAAGAACCGCATCTACTAGTTCATCTACTACAGTAGACCGAGTGAGTTCTTTTCGGATTCTAAAACAAATCCAATAAATGACTGGAATAAAGAACAGGTAACACAAATTGCAATGCTTCCAGAGATACTAGTTGGGGGTCGTCTCAATTTTTTCTCAAAGAATTGGCATTTGATAACTCAAAACAGTTGGGTATTGTCAATAATCAAAGAAGGGTACAAATTGGAATTCTTGCAAAAACCTCCGTTTCAAGGGGTGAAAAAGACAATAATTCCATGGGCACAAAAACATTTTTATCAAAAGAGGTAAACGATTTATCAGGGAAAATGCAATAGAACCTATATAAAACCAAGAGAACCAAACATGTTTTTACAGTACATTTTTCCTTGTACCAAACAAATGTGGAAAATGAGATCAATAATTTTGAATTTGAGACCCCTCATTCAGTATGCAAGGTGAAGATAACGAACAGTGATCAATCTCCTAACTCCTATAAGCAATACAAAATAGATAGTTGGGCAAACACGGACCCCTGGACACACCAGGGGTGGGATCAGGTGACTAGGAGGAGTAAGCATCCCCTGTTGACCGGTCACACCCGCCGTGAGCCCTATATCCTGATCAGGTAAACGGAGTTATCCGCAGTCAAAATCAGTGTGCCAAGAACGGCTTAACAATCGGTATGAAACACGTCAGACAGCATTTGACCCAATGCAAGGTTGTACTGACGAAGTAGATCGTTATAACGACCATAGAATTTGGGAAATGCTGACTTCAATCGAGACTGTTGAAATCCCTGAACCATCAACTTGTTTGTCAGAGCTTACCTCGATTTAAAAACTGACTATACACAGAACAAGCTCTTGCATATCGAATCAGTTGAGATGTATAAACACCATATGCAGGTGATAATTGAATATTGCTACATAAATATGGGAAGTTGACGATGGAGAAGCTGAAATCATCCCGTTTGTCATACAGTTGAGTTGTCAGTTTGCCGTTAATGTCTACTTTCAATAAAATATCTAAGTATGAAGCAGAAGAGGACGACTCTGTGGGGTCCTTTATTTCGAGCTCACAGGGATATATCAAATCGACATATGAATGAAAGCTATCATTGTTAATAGACAAAACGTCATCTATATATCTAAAAGTCGAATTGAAGGCCACAGCGAGAAATTTTTTCTTCTCACGTAGAAATTTTTGAATAAATTCTGCTTCATATGAATATAAAATCAGGTCAGCTAAGAAAGGAGCACAATTCGTGCCCATGGGAATTCCAACAGACTGTTCGAAGACCTGATCACCAAAGACCACGAAGATATTGTCAATGAGAAACTCTAGCATATTTTTTATTTCAACTTCAGAGTATTTGTGCGTGGAATCAGAGTATGTAAAGAAGCAACATTTCAAAATGGACACTTTATATAAGGTGTTGAATCTGGTGAAACCAAACGATTGGGCAATATCAATCGATTTAACAAATGCTTATCTACACTTTCCAATATTTCTAAAACACCAAAAGTTTCTAAGATTTTGTGTAGAAAACCATTATTATCAATGGAAAACAAGTGTTTCGGACCAACATCAGCACCACGAGTTTTCATGAAAATGGTGTCTGTAGTAGCAGCATATTTGAGAACACACAATGTTCGTCTTGCAGTTTACTTAGACGATTGGCTTATTGTAAACCAATCAAAAGAAATGTTAATTCAAGATCAAGAAAAATGTCTCAATCTATTCGGTTTCATAATCAACAAAGAGAAATCTTGTCTAGAACCCCAACAGAATATTGTGTATCTGGGGGCTTTGTTTTTACTCAGGCAGAAAATAGTGCTTCCTTCTAGGGACAGATTGATGAAATTAATACAAACAACCAAAATGTTGATGCTAGGTTAGATAACATCCAGATATTTTCTCAGGTGGCTGGGGATATCTCTTGCATAGATCTCATTCCCAATGATCGTCTCTATATGATACCTATTCAACTGCATCTACCAAGTTTTTGGAAACCAAGTTCTCTAGAATTGGAAAAACGATCCCTGTTACACAACATCTAATTCAACATCTACAATGGTGGTTAGATTCAGTGAACAATTCAAGGGGCAGATATTTGCAACCAGAAGAAATAGGGGTGACTATAACCACCGATACATCATTAACGGGGTATGGGGGTCACCTAAACAATCAGATAATCCAACGGAATTGAGACAATCATCACAAAAATCTTCATATCAATTGTCTAGAGATGGAAGCAGTGTTTTTATCTCTGAAGTATTTTCAAAACCCAGTTCAGAACAGAACAGTTTTGATCAGATGCAACAACACTACTGTAGTTCAGTATATCAACAAACAAGGGGGAACCGAATCTCCCCGTCTTTGTTATCAAGCATGGGAGTTGTGGAACTGGGCAATAGACCAGAATATCAAACTAAAAGCTGTTCATATAGCAGGGACATCAAACAGATTAGCAGATCAGTTGAGCAGGGTCAAAATCAGGTAAACAGAATGGATGTTGAAAAAGATATTTTACAGAAAATTATTCAAATGTGGGGTCATCCCCTGTTAGACATGTTCGCATCTATTCACAATCGTCAAACTCAAATCGTTTGCACTTGGCTTCCCCAATACCAAGCATATGCATTTTATGCCCTGAAAATATCTTGGGAGGGGATGTTTCTGTATGCTTATCCTCCAATCTGTCCAATATCCAAAGTTCTTCAACATATCAGACAATGCAATTGTCAAGTAATTCTAATAGCCCCATGTTGGCCAAGAAGACCTTGGTACACAGAACTTCAACTTCTAATCTCAATACCGAAAAAGACTTCCAAACATTCCAATTTACTACAACAACCCACAACAGAAATTTATCATCGACAGAGGGTTAAAAAAGAAAGGCTTTTATAAAGACACTCGAAGCCTTTTGGCAACAAGTTGGCGGTCAGGAACTCAAAAAGATTATTCCTGTAAATTCAAACAATTCAGTGGTTGATGAAGTTCAAGGAAGATGTATCCCTATCCAGCCTCTTTAGTTGAAGTAGCTAGTTTTTTGACAGATCTTACCAAAGGTAGATTCTGCAGATTGGAGTAAAGGATCTACTTTCTGCAATTTCTACTTAAGAGATATAGATTACTGTGTTCCACTTCTTAAATGTGCTGTAAATAACTGGTTGATGCGTACTGTGTAAATAGTGTTTCTTTTGTCAGAGATGTGATCATCTTCGGCGAGTTGCGAATATGATCAATTTTGTATATAGTTTTCAATCATTCAGTGTTTGTTCGTGTACATAATATTTGAGAGACAGAATACAAGACAGATGAATATTGCTGTTTTTGAAAATTTTGAATTTGAGGTAATGTATATGTATGACTGGTAAGTATAACGAACGAAATGAAATTGAAAACTTTGTTATCAAATTTCAATTTTATGCGTAAGTTATACTTACCAGTCAACATCCCACCTTCCACCTTCCACCCCTAAGGAAAGGTTTGGAAAGTGTACCTTCATGTAGGTTGGGAACGATCTGTTGCCCGTGTTGTAAAGAGAGCCTTCCCCCATAATGAGACTCCCCCCCCCGGAAGCCTAGCTCTAGAGTGAGCCTTCCCCCTGAGGAAAGGCTCACTCTAGAGTAGAACCCCTGGGAAAGTCTCACTCTAGAACCAGACTTCCCCGTGGGAAGACCTCCTCCTCACTAGTTGTAGAATCAGACTTACCCCATAGCAGGACTTCCCCCTTCATTTATTCCTGGTAAATTACTATACTTTATGGAGATTATCTACACACCAAGACTTTTTTCAGCAGGGCATTAAATGGTTTTTTGTTTAAGTCGTTCATCAAACTCAAGAGAAGAAAACGATGAATAAAACACATTGGAAGTCATTTTGTTTGACCCATAGACCTTGAACTTTGACCCACACAATACTTATGCCTTGGTTAGTTTTAGAAGTTTGAAAAATAAAATGTGGAAATGTCGAATTTATGTTTCTTCTCATCTGCGTACAAATATCGGTTAAGCTTTTAAACTTGAACAACTTCAGGTGGATGGGTAGGTAGGTAGGTAGAGAAGTAGGTAGGTAGAGAGGTAGGTAGATAGGTATAGGTAGGTAGGTAGGTAGGTAGGTAGGTAGGTAGAGAGGTAGAGAGGTAGGTAGGTTGGTAGGTGGGTAAGTAGGTAAGTAATTCCCTGCCCGATAAACTAAAATTTATTTCATAGTTTGCGCAGGAGGGGATGAAAGCGGGGGTGTCTCTCTAGGGTGTTATGGCTCTAGATTGAGTCTTGCCCCTGGGGGTAAGGTTTATTCTAAAGTAAGTTTGCTGGGGGGAAAGGTTCACTCTAGAGAAAGACTACCGGGGAAGGCTCACTCTGGAACCAGACTTCCGGGGGAAGGCTCACTATAGAGCAAGACTTCCGCGGTGGGAAGTCTGGCCCTGGGGGAGGTTCACTCTAGAGCCAGACTTCCGGAGGAAGTCTCATTATGGGAGGAAGTTTGCCTCTATAACACCCGCCAATATGAACTGATATGGGCAAGCATCTGAGATGGGATTTCGGTCTTATGAGTGTTTGAATCTTATTCTTTAAAACGCTGCCCGCGAGTTATGAACGTTAATACGGGGAAGATATCCTAATGTATATGTATGCCTGGTAAGTATAACTCATAAAATTGAAACTTGATAACAATTTTTTAAATTTTTATTGCATCATGGTTTTAGGAACACGTACAAGCACGGTGTATCGGAAATGACGCTTTTGGAGTGATTTTAATCAGCTATTATATTGTATTTGGGATTATCTCAAAGTGCTACATGTAACTGACAACTCAAATGTATGACAAACGGGATGATTTCAGCTTCTCCATCGTCAACTTCCCATATTTATGTAGCAATATTCCATTATCACCTGCATATGGTATTTATATCTCTCAACTGATTCGATACGCAAGAGCTTGTTCTGTGTATAATCAGTTTTTAAATCGAGGCAAGCTACTGACAAACAGGTTGATGGTACAGGGGTTTCAACAGCCCGATTGAAGTCAGCTTTTCGCAAATTCTATGGTCGTTATAACGATCTAGTTCGTCAATACAACCTATCATTGGGCCAAAGGCTGTTTGACGTGTTTCATAACGATTGTTACTGATTTTGACTAAGGATAATTCCGTTTACCTGATTAAGATATAGGGCTCATCGCGGGTGTGAACGGTCGGCAGGGGATGCTTACTCCTCCTAGGCACTTGATCCCATCCCTGGTGTGTCCAGGGGTACGTGTTTGCCCAATAATCTATTCTGTATTGCTTGTAGGAGTTATGAGATTGATCACTGTTCGTTATCTTCACCTTTCATGTAGAAAGAATAAATGAGATGAGAACAATTGCAAGATTTTTTTAATTTGTGTATCCAACGCGTTGAAATGCCGTTTAATTCGCAAAGTAGATACCCTCTATGTATTTCATCAGAATGGCATTTCATCACACCATTTTATCCTCTAATATTTTATCAAGCGAACCACGGGTAACAAAGCGTTCATGAGTCACCCTGGTTGTGTTGTTCATCTACCTGAGAATGCTTGCCTATAAATATGACTAATCAAGGCTATTCTTAATCAGTTTTCAAAAATAGTTTCCTTTATAACCCCGTTTAAATTTTACATCCTTTATACACCCGGGGTCATGACCTGAACAAATTTGATTCTATACTCATCAGCTTGAACATAAGTTTTGTCTTCTCTGGTCCAATGTCCATTGAGATTTTTTTTTAAATTGCACCATATCTTCACCTTTTCTTAATTACCCCCCCCCCCCTTGCAAAGGAATGTGGTCCTTCATCTGAATAATTTTGAATCCCAAAGATCCTTTATGACAAAGGTTAACATTGGTCGATTGATTCTAAAGAAGATGACAAAATTGATTTATGTGAGACTTGTCTTATACCATATGTAAACTCCGCAGAGCACAAACCTGTGATTTTCTGCTTTCAGAGACCGATACATTTTTTTCATCCACAGATTTCAGTCCTAAATCTCGAATTTCTCCAAGGTCTTCTAACGAGGAATAATCGACATCCATTTCCTTCGAAGTACCACAAAGTCCACCTATATCAATACCCAGCACCTCTTCTTTGAGGGGGCGTGACTAGACATCTAAAAATATATGTAAATTTTTCCGCATCAAAAATCTACATCGCCATATCAACAACTTATAACTATATCAACAAGCTACACTATTATATCAATAAGCTATAACATAATAATGATTGGTTTTATATAGCGCTTTTTCCAGCGTATGCTGCTCAAAGCGCTTCACAATGCATTATTACCCCGGCAGACCTCATATCAATCTAGAACTTTCTCAGCCTCCTAGGAAGCATACAGTGCAAGCTGCCGTTACAAACACTAGAGCACTAACATTCTAACAATATCTTTCACTGTCTATAGCCAGGTACCCCTTTTACACTTGGGTGGAGTGAGGAAATTCATGTAAAGTGCCTTTCCAAAGGACACAACGTCGGCCTACGATAAGGTTGGTACTACAGTGATTGTAAACAAACAAGTTACCGCATGTTCCTATATCAACAAACTATTGATTAAAGGTGAAGATAACGAACAGCGATCGAATCTCATAATACCCATAAGAAATACAAAATAAAGAGCGGGGCATACACGGGCCCCTGGAAAAGCCAGATGTGGGATCAGGTGTCTAGGAGGAATAATTATCCGCTGCCGACTGGTCACATCAGCCATGAGCCCTATGTCTCTGTCAGGTAAACGGAGCAATCCGTAGTCAAAATCTCTCTGACAAGAAGGGGCTAGCAATCGGTGTGAAACACGTCAGACTCCATTTGACCCAAGGATAGTTTGTATTGGCAAAATAGATCATTGTAACGACCACAGAATTTGCAAAATGCTTACTTTAAACGAGAATTGACCAGACGTAGAGCGCGCTCTTGCGACTTGAACCAATTGAAAGATATAAACACCATATGAAGGTGATAATGGAATATTGCTACATAAAAATGAGAAATTCACGATGTAGAAGCTGAAATCATTCCGTTTGTCATAAAGGTGAGTTGCTAGTTTGTCTTTGATGTCTATGATCTATTTTCAATAAAATATCAAATAATTCAGCATATGTGGATGACTGTAGTGTCTTTCATTCCGAGCTCCCTGGGGTATATTGAATCGATACATGAATGAAAATGATTATTGTTAATAGATAAAACATGATCGATATATCTAACTGCCGCAAGAACTTCTTGTTATGTAGATTGGTTGGTTGAATATTGTTTAACGTTTCGTTTGAGAACTTTTCACGATACAACCTACCATTGGGTCAAGTGCTATCCGACGTGTTTCATACCGATTGTTAGACCGTCCGGGGCACACTGTTTTTGACTAAGGATAACTCCGTTTACCTAGATATAGGGCTCACTGCAGGTGTGACCGGTCGACAGGGGATGCTTACTCCTCCTAGGCATCTGATCCCACCTCTGGTGTGTCTAAGGGTCTTTGTTTGCCCAACTGTCTATTTCTATTGCTTATCCCTTTAACGCCCAGTGACGCATTTTGACGCCTTTTATGTGCCGACGGGATTAAATTGGGGGGGTTTGTTAATAATTGGAATATAATGAAACAAATCATATTTTCTAAAGTAGAGTAAAAACTAAACAGTTTTTCTACTCAAAGTTTTTCTGTGCGATGTTCGGAACTAGTCGAAAACATGCATTCAAAATCGCACACCGTTACTGGAAAGTAGGAAAATTAAGCCGAAATGACAAAAATTGTGCTATATTCTGTTAGTAAAAGTAAAATCTTTTCTAAAAAACACAATATTTGAAAACGTATATCATATTTGGAAAGGTTGAAACATTTGCTTCATTTTTTCTTACGGTCATATTTAGGTACGGGCAAGTGTCATAGACCTATTTTTTCTTGAAAGTAATGCATTTTACAAGTTAAACGCGATAAAAATGCACTTTGACGTCATTTGACATTAGCGTGCGTGTGTATTGCGCAAATAGATTATATAACGATACATAACTATATTTACGTGGAAAAAGTAAATAAATTTATAACGGTAAATCTGTGATTGAGTTTTTGTTTTTGTTTTATGAATTAGAACTACTGTTTTACAACCTAAATACAATGTACATTTATTTCCCTATGTAAGCGTGTCCGCCTTCAGCCTAGGTATACGTGTGTGAACAATGGTTAATGGTACCTTAACATTCACAGATTTTTCTTACGGATCCTTACATATTCCACAAATCCAAAAAAGTACACGGATTGTTACAATTTAGACATGGATACCGACGAGTGATTTACGAATGCTTGTGATTGACTACGAGTCGGAGATCCGTAAGGACTCGTAAGAAAAATCCGCGAGTGTGAAGGTGGTATAATGCGCACGGGATTTGTGGAGTTTTTTCCTCTCTATCTTTATCACGTACATGTCCGCATTCAGCCTAAGTATATGTGTGTGAAAAATGGCTAAAGCGCACGGAATTGTGTTTTTTCTCTATCTTTTTCACGTACATGTATTATATAATCTAGAAGAATAAAGTTTTGTTTACATTTGAGTGCCTCGCATGCATGAATTAAAAAAAGGTATATATGTATATTTCTATTAGATGAATAGGCAATAAATATGATGTAGGTTATGGAAAGGATTAAAATGTACATTTTGATAAGTTAATCATTACGAACAAGTTGTCAGTGTGTGTTAGATGTAAATATGTAATGACGTCGCGCACGGTACTGGTGTTACTTTCATACGTGCATTAGAAAATGTTTCCGCTATGTTTACACAGTTGTATATTTTGTGGATTATTAAAGTCTTATACATCAATGGCAAGGAAAATATATAAATAATGATAATAGCTTATATAAAATATAATTTACACGCATTTCATTAGCAATAAATACACGCAGATGTCGTCATTTTTCGTTGTCCCGCGTTACATGAAATACGCATACGCTTTATCCACAGATTAATAAAATGATTGATTTTGTCTCACATAACGTAAGAATTGGTGTATGATTGTGACGTCCTTATCTAAAAACCATAATCCAATTACTTTAAACATTTAGTTCATAGAATTGATATAGCGACCTTAAAAATGGCAAAGACAGTGCCTGTCAGTGGTGTCCCGTGTTTGTAGATAGACTGCAAATGCAAATCATCATGACCAGTAGCATGCCTAATGCAGGGGGAAGTTGACTATCCTTGTTACATTTATAATGTACATGTATCGTGGAGCACAATGTATGCCAGTATTATATAATTCTGAGTATATCCATAAAGTAGATTGATTTTATCGGTGTCCAGTGAAATGTCCTTATTCTACAAATACCGCGCTTTTTAAACAATTCTACCATTTTACGTCTTATTTCTAAGCATTATTCCAACGCGAATATTTTAATGAATATAACTAACAGAAAGTACATAAAATTTACTACATAGAATATACAACATTTCATTTTATCCCGCGTCCATTTAGGAAAACGAAAAGATACTTAATGTCCAAATAAATGTCCCATGTGATTTTGTCGCGCAATGACGCGACGTCAATGTACACAACCTACGTCTAGCTAAAACGTAAATGTTGCTTTTATTATTTTTGAATGATCTAAATTAAAATGATTTTTAAAAATAGTATACAAGGTATTTAAGCTATAGTATGTGTATCTCATAGATATGTTTTACTCTAGATCTGGTACATATACTTTAATTGACTTTATCAAATGACAATGTACTACTGTATGTCATCGTCGCAAACCACGGGTTATTGTTTCATTCTATTTCACAAACGTTTGTGAAATAGAATGAAACAATAACCCGTGGTTTGCGACGATGTACTGTATATATGCATATAAAAATTCAGCATTGAACAGATACACTTACGGTGTGTAAAACGTTGCAATATTATACAAATCTTGATTTATATACGAAACTCTTTAATCATATTCGATAATCTTGTTATTCATATATGAGAAAATTTTAATTATATTCGATAATCTTAATATTTATATGCGAAAATTTTGATTTATATTCGATAATCTTGTTATTTATTTACATTTGGTAACCTTGTTATTTATATGCGATAATTATATAAATCTCGATTTATATTCCATAATATTTGATTCGTATTTGATAATGTTGATGTACACATGCTAGATGTACGCATGAATTTAGTCATATTGATTGTAGGTGAAATGCATAATTTCAAAAATTGATAAAAGAATTAGCTTCATTGACCATGACCTGACCTCGGATGTCTTAAATTTGGGTACCTGTAAAGTGCGAAACGAAATCGAAACGAAACGAAACGAAATCTACCGAAACGAAACGAAATCTACCGAAACGAAACGAAACCCATCGAAACGAAACGAAACCTACCAAAACGAAACAGATTGTATAATCGAACTCTTTTAATTATAATAATTAAAACTGGTATCTTAGCCCCTTGTTAAAGTTTACACATATAAATAAAATTCGCCTCCCCTTTGATGTAGGCTTTCGGCTTGACTGATACAAAGTTTTAAAAGTTGGAAAGGGGGGGGGGGGTAAGCACAAAGTACATAAATATCATGTGCAATTAGCTTCGGATCCATAAATTTCAGAACGGAAGGTTACAGTCTCACAGGTCAGAGGTCTGGGGAAACACACTAAACGAGGGATGGGGTCGTCGGCGTTGGATCCGCCTTTGGACATAAATACATGTTTCAGTATTTTTGCTCTAAAGACAAATATATGTATACATGTGGATATTGTGTATTTGTATGTAGTATATCAAACGGTGGATTCTGAATATGCCCTCCCGTTCTCTTTGTGATTTCTGCTTAAAATTCCCTCGTTCTTAAGCCTTTTCAGTTTACAAAATGCCGACCTCCTCCTAATATTATTGCATTAAAAAAATTCCGTTTTCCGTCCCGTTTTCAATTCCCCGTCTTCGCAACACCCCATATGTATAGAGTTTTTCCATTATTGAAAGTACTCGCACCTCAGCAATTAGAGATAAAATAAGAGGTTAAGAGCTCTTCCTGCTTTCAATTTTCTCAGACACGAGCTTCTTTAAGCAATGTATCTATGCCCAAAGGCGGATCCAACGTCGGCGATCCCACCCCTCGTATAATGTGTTTCCCCAGATCTCTGAGACTGTAACCCTCGGTTCTGAAATTTATGGATCCAAAACTACTTGTACATGGTATTTAATCAACTACGGATATGTACTTTGTGCTTACTCCCCCCCCCCCCTTTTCCAACTTTTAAAACTTTGTAACAGTCAAGCCGAAAGCCTACATCAAAGGGGAGGCGAATGTTATATGTGGTATCTTTCACAGGGGCCTAAGATACCATTTTTAATTATTATAATTAAAAGAGTTCGGTTATACAATCTGTTTCGTTTCGTTTCGGTAGGTTTCGTTTCGTTTCGGAGGGTTTCGTTTCGGTAGATTTCGTTTCGTTTCGGTAGATTTCGTTTCGGTAGATTTCGTTTCGTTTCGTTTCGATTTCGTTTCGCAATTTACAGGTACCCCTTAAATTTAACTAGAGGAGCTACTCTGCTAAAATTAAACTTTAATAAATATACAGCACTACCAGCCGTGAGACATTTGGCCTACTGCCTGAATTGAATAGTTGACCTTGCCCTAATATGCTGAATAAACCCAGTAGCTATGTCGAAGCTTGGGTGGCTGCCCTGTAATCCCCTATAGGCTGCTTAGCTAGCTGGATTAACAAGAGTGATACAAATTTGAATATTTATTAATCGTAATAAGAAACAGGGTGCAAATTTACATATATGGCGGAAAGGGTCGCGTGCAATTTTTTGTGGGGAACTGGGGAGGCGGTCAGTTTGACTACCAACGTAGGGGCAACACAGGGGGCCCTATGTGGACATAGGTGCCTGGACCTGAACGGGTGATCACGTTCTAAGGGGGAAGAGATCTCTGCGCATCTCACCTGTCTCCTGCGTGCTACCTGGTTTAAAGAGCATTTAAAAGTGTTAGCGTTTAGATTATGATTTTTTCGTTTATATTTGCAATAATAATCTGTTAGAATTTAAAGAAAAATAACTTCAGTACAAGTAAGTCAAATGAGTTCTTTTGACTAAATATTTCCATTTCTTGTTACGTTGTCATGACTAACATAAACAGCGAATAATTTAATCATGGAGTATATCGCTGATAGCGATACAGGCTCAGTTTTGTTGTCCGTTGGGTCACCGTCAGACATTGGTGTAGATGACTACAGTTATGAAGAAGTTTCTATAATAAGGACAATGAATCAGAATATAGAGAAACACGGTCACCAGTGTACACTGGACAGTCATTTGAGTGACATTACGGACGAGGATTTCTACTTCTAGTCGCATCAACTCCATAGCGTAAATATTGTAAAGTTCTATGAAGATGTTGGTCCTTCTCATGAAATGGACTCCTTACATGAGGGGGCGGACAGGCGGTGGTCCTCTCCCCCTCTCTTCCCCTGAATAGTGATGAATTGCATATTTCATTTGGGTACTAAAGCGTATTGCATGCCAGTTTACTACCCATATGCACCGCAACGATTATGATACATATAGATAAAACAGGCTTACGCGATGTTGCAAATGTATTCTTTATATTCTGTATTTGTTAATTGTTTCTTTTATCTGTTAAAACACAATGGGTATGGCATCGAATACGTATAGCCGTTGATGCAAATTAGATGTGAAAAAGGAAAAACGAAGGAGTTATAAGAAAAGAAGTAAAAGAACCTCCCCACTAAACCTCTTTCTCCTCTTCCATGCACATCCTTCCTCTCATCCTGTCCGCCCCCTCTTTTATCATCTATACTGTTACTTTCTGCTGATATTACCTCTTATCAGTTTTGGGGAAATAGCAAAAGTTATCGATATGTAAGGAACAGAAAGCAGATCGAGTACAGGACGGCCTGACCCCAACTGGACCCCGACAAACGAAATGCGTATCTTTGATGGGAATTAACCAATTACCCGATATCAAAATATACAGAGACATATAATCATTTCTATGATATGCACTGGTCAGATGACAATGCATCAGTATTTTTTTTTAAATATTTGATGACAATGGCAACAATTTTAATAAAATTCCCGTTATTTGAAAAAACACCATAAAACACACACACACAAACACAAACACATACACGTGATTCTACAGCATAAAATATGCATATATGTAAATACAAAATATTGCAAACATTTTGAATTATGTCAGAGAAAAAGTACGATTGTGTACGGTGCCGACGAAGACTCTCTGATCTACATATAGTACTAAATAGTGATGATTTTAAAAGTACGCTTAAAATATTAGTGATCAATTATCACTACATGTAAAATCATGCAAGAAAATGTACTCTATTGATTGAATATTGTTTAATGTCCCTCTCGAGAATTTTTCACTCATATGGAAACCACTTTGTAAAAAGGGATTCTATTATGTACGGTACATACTCAGTACACAAAGACCTGCAGGATAACCGCATTACGACATGCAGGTATTTTATACAGGACAGGCACGTACATGTATGTAGCATAATTTTTCAACAGGGGGAGGGGAAGCCGGAAAAAATCCCTACACCATTGTCTAAATTTCTTGACGAGCAAATAAAAATAAATAAATGGATAAATGAATAGATAAACCAAAAACATAAAAAAGGTTCTTCTTTAGGACAATCAGCACTTAAATTCTCCAAACTCGGGGTGGGGATGCGGGAGTAACGTGCAACCTTTAAAAAATTCCGAAAATAAATTTTAAATGCAGGGATGTGACATGTATTAGCGCCGATTCATAAACAATCCCAAACTTCGACTTCTTAAAAAAGGGGGAGGGGGTTGTGCACCTTTCAATACATGTACACAAGTTCAATTCATAACTTCGACTTTACATTTTTATATTTCAATACTATTATGAAATATGGAAGGGGTCACCAAATGTATCTTTTAACATTGAAAGGTGTTGAGAAAAGTTGGGGGATGGCAACACCCCCTCCCCCTATTATACGTGACTGCAGGAAACACGTTTTATATTCTATGGTTGAACACCTCAGGTACTGTGAAACCTCACAGGCATTACTCTCTAATTGATTTCTCACTAGACGTTGCCCAGTGTCTGATCGGAAACTTCTTCAGTCCTATGAGAAAACGGCTTGCATGTGAGACACATCAGCGAAAAAAGCGTCGGTGCCGATGGAGTAGTTCTCTATGCGTGATCGAGGCGAGACAATGTACGCATTATTTTTATAATATAAATAGAAAAAATTCAGTAACAATTAATTTAGATCATATAACGCTGTAAATATATGGTATACTGTTTTATCAATATATTCACCGTCGCAAACCACGCCTAATGTACGTATGGTACTCCCGGACTTAGTAAGTGTGACTTGCGCGGATGCAATGTACATGTAATTGGCTTATTGTATTATAAACGAACTAAGCTATTGACGCATTTATGATCTACTGAACAATATTATATTAGAATTTGGAGAGTAAAGGTATCTAATTTCTATAGGCATATGGTTGTATGTATTGTAGGTTTATAAACCTTACATGTATATTTGAACTTGTACTGCTAGTTTTCATGATATTATTACGTACATGACGTAAGTATTGTGGTAGTTTATTGAACAATTTTTCTATTTCAAGGGAAGAAAAGGATGAAAAACTCATTTTAGCGATTTATGGGTTATTGTGTTGCCATGGCAACCATAACATCAGATCATACTACATAATTCAAAACTTAGTGTAGCAGTTTACTGGTCAATTTGTATTTTCATGTGAAGGAAGGAATGAAAAATCAACAACAAAAATGTACCGGAAAAAAAACCAACAACATATTTTTGTGATTCATGGACTCATTTAGTTGCCATGGTAACTGTAAAAATTCGTTACACTGCATAATTAGAAACTTATTTTTTTCATTTTGAAATTTTTATGAGTTATATTCTAAAAAATATGCGTAGAGAAAGTTTTAATTTTCATTAAAAAATTTCTTCAAGTTTTAAGGAACATTTTACAATAATTACACGTACATGTAGTCTACTGTAACTTATGCGCATCTTGTACTTCAATGTTAATATACATGTATGATTATATTTACAATAAATGACACTCAATTTCATGAATGCATGTAATACATGTATATGAATACAACTATTCCTAAAATTTATTTAAATGATGGTTGATAAACATTCAATTTGTGTGTTTTAGGTGACGAAAATGGTGAAAAACACATTTTTGGGGGGATTTGTGGGGTATTTTTGTTGTCATGGCAACCGTTACACTACATTTTAGTGCATAATTAAAATCTTTAAGATTTTTCCTTTCAGAATATGCATAGGTTATATAACAAAAATGTTACTAGAAAATGCTTTAATTTCAATTTGAAATATTTGTATCTGCTTTGAAGGAAAACTCGAAAATTTCTGGTAGTTAAAGGGTTATGGGATTTATGAGATTGATCACTGTTCGTTATCTCCACCTTTCATTCCTATGGAGATGTCATCAATGCCAGTGAAGGGCTGCAAAATTTAGGTCTATGCTAATTTCCCCACTAATTTCCGTGTTTGCCCAACTTTATATCTTTTCTTGCTTATAGGAGTTATAAGATTTATCACTGTTCGTTATCTTCACCTTTCGTTTAAAGGAGTGTGTCCATCATTAACAGATCATTCTAACTTTTTCAGTGACAGTAATGATATAGATATGACTTTGATATAAAACAGCATTCAAAGCTTTTCAAAAGTACTTCGCAAAATATGGAAATTGATTACATTGTTTAAAGGGGAGTGTCCATCATCAGCAGATTATTCTAGATGCTCTTAGCGAGATTGTATCATGATACAAACTTATTGTTGTAGATTTCTAAACACAACTTCCGGTTTCAGTCGTTCCTGTAATGTACACTACAGCTGATGATGTCCTACTTCGATGATAACTGACAAATGTACAATAAAATCTATCAGTTTGATCTTACGTGATCTGTGCATTTGTGATACCATCTTGTCTATATACCTGACGGACTTTTAACTTTACATCACTATGTATTCTAGTGCATATATGCTTAGTAGTGATCATCAACTCGCGTAACGAAATCTCGTGAAGCCACGCGAAGTGCTGTGCAGCCCTATATGAACTAAATCTTTCTGCGTCAATTACAAAAGAAGGGGGTAATAAGAATCACTCTGAGTTTTAAATGCTAAAGTAAATGTGTTCTCTTATTTTTGTGCCGTTATAGGTTTCGGGATTATTCTTTGTTGTTGTTGCAAACCCCATCACACATCATCATCACCCTTGTATACTTACATATTAACACTATTTGTATTTGTACTGAAATGACGATGAACACGGTTACTATATGAAATCTTTAGATCTACATGTGTCCCGCTAAACGTACTTTTGTTTCAATTACATGTATTTATATATCAAAATGAAATATTATCAAGATTCGATTTGATCAAGATGCTTTTTTACATATCCTCATGGATATTTTTTTCTCAGTTTCCTATTCGGATCAGAGTTGACGTACGTAGACCTGGGACTACTTCAATGCCTCTGTTTGAATCAGCGGATTATTGTCCTCTGTTAAAGCTTGCATCGTACTAGTCCAGTCATTCTAGACAAAAATATAGCGTAACCTCAAACTAATTGCAACAGAAATGTTTTTGTTTTCAAACGGTGAGTCAAGGGATGCTCTAGCGTATATAAAAAATCGAGAGCACAAAACAAAGGGGAAACGTGTATTTTGGGGTCAAAATCGTACATTTTGATAAAAAAATCACCGAAAACCGGGATTTATCATTTATCTTCACACCTAAAAGAAATAAAAGAAACATAATTGCTATAATCATCAGGAACGGTGTTAACATTCACAAACTACTTTATTCATACCAAAATTTCAAATGAATGATTTTTTATGAGGTGTAAAGCCTTATTTTGGAAGAAAAATCGATGAAAATGAGAAGAGTTAATATGAAACTCGTAAACATTGATTCTGGCACAAAATGAGATACTATTTATATGAGACAGTTAAAGAAGTGATAATTAATTCATAAAAAATATTTAACAGTTTGAGATTTTAAAATCATGAGTGTATCAGTGGCGGATTTAAGGGGGCGCAGCCGCCCCCCCCCCCCCTTAAAATTTTCAAAATTAAGGTAAATCATGATCTTTTGTTTAGAAAATTGTAAACGATAAAATAAGCAATAATTTCTTCCACGCTCGGAGAAATAAATGACAAAATGTTTTTATTTATTTAATTACTTTTATTGGGAGAACTTGCACCCCCCCCCCCCCCAAAAAAAACCCCTTAAAATTTGCATCATTTTATTAATTTCACTTTTATCCTAAATGACAGAAAATAGTAAAAATAACTTATTAGGAGACATATTTCAAGCCCTGTAAAATCCATGCAGGAGTTGAAGGCGGCCCCCAGACCCCCGGCCTCATAAACTTGCGCCCCTCCCCGCTTAACCGCAATTACTGGATCCGCTCCTGTGTATGATCCCGTAATCGTGTTTGCTCTGTTCGTTTGTTTGTCAGTCCGCAAAATGTTTAACTTTGGCCATAACATTTGAATGGTAAATGACAGTATTTTCATATTTAATATGTGTATTCTTTGTGATAAAACTGCTTTCCATACTTTTTTGTTTGTTGTTAGCGAGGGTTTACATATTGATATGATATTTTTGTTTTGGAGAGAAGTTGGACTCTAATATTTTATATTTTTCAAATTGTAGTTCTTTGATTATATGATCACTTGGTTTTAGATGTTTTGGAACCGATGTCTGTAAGAATCAGACATAATATGGATAGTATATATAGAATATCGTATAACGTTGAACTTCATTAATTAGCTTTTATACAAACTAAGTCAATTTTTTTCGTATGAAAATGTAATTAGTGGTCAAAAATTAGCACATGCCTGAAACAAACTAGCATTTTAGAGGATAAAATTGACTTACCAGTATATAAGAGCGTCTACATAACTTCAATTATCTCCCTTGTAAACTCTTTTGCGTCTATGGAAGCCATGTCGTAACAAAGTTTATGCTATGAAAATGTGCTAATTTAAATTAGCAAATCGACGACTTTCCCCTCTCTCGATTTTTCTCGATTTTTTATATGATCATTATAAGCATATTCCACTACAAGTTTCGCAAAAACCATTTCTGTTGCAATTAGTTTGAGGTAAAACAGTAGAATGACTGGACTATACAAGTCGGAGCGATACGCCAACCATCTACAGGACAACATCATGATGTAAAGAACTGAATAGCTGCCCATCAATCAGCTGTTACATACCATGAACATCAATATACCTAATAAGGTCTATAGCATTGTGTGATTCATAATTGAACAAAATGTATGGGAGGGGCTATAGCAATATGTATTCTCTTTATAATCTTAGTTCTTTTTTCAAAACAGTTTGACATAATCATAAAGAAAATGATAATCACCTTATGATAGTCTGTTCACATACATATCTAAATCATTTTATATCTCTGTTTTCTTACGCATTTATTTGTTTTTCATTTTTTTTATTATTATTATTAAAAGCATAATACTTGATCCACCACTCCATTTCTACTAGTTATGCTAAGAGAGATTAATCTGAATTTGAAGAATATCACCATGCAAAGAATAATATCAGTGCAGTTCACTTCTTCCTAAAATCGTAATAACAACTGTTCTGTATTAACCTTAATTGAATAGTGTTTATATCAAATAACCTCAAGAAAATACATAAATTTTATGCATGCAAATCTTTAAAAAAAAAACTTTAGATATTGATCTTAATCATAATTTGTTAATTTGGCGATTTTACAGAAAGAAGATATTACGCGATTTCAATTTATTTAATTGTGTTTTATTGTTTTATTCTTCTTCTTACCCTTGTAAAGCGCCTTGGAGTAATTTATTGTATATAAGGCGCTATATCAATTTTATTATCATCACCATTCCTTTGAATCAGTTTTAAATGATACAAGGTAAGGGCGGATCCAGGAATTGTAGTTAGGAAGAAACTTTATGAAGCAGGGGGTATGGGGCCGCCTTGAGGCACCATGTAGGTCTAGGCGAAGCCCACAGAATTGGAAATGTCTGAACAATTTAAATTTTTTGTTTTGGTTCTGGAGTTGACAGAAAATGAAGTCGGTGGCTATTGGCACGGGCACTGTAAGTTAAGGAGGTATGCTACACCAGAGAAATTTGATGTAGATGAAAAGTGTAGGCTATGTACAAAAATATTTTGAATTTGAAAATTTGAAAATTTACTTTATTTTGTCAAAAAATACAGTTTTAGTAGAAGGTAATCTGAAAAAAAATTAAAACCCCTGCTGTACTCGAACCTGCGACCTACAGTTCAGCAGTCGGTATTCTAACCTACTGAGCTACTCGGCTAGGTATTTAAATGGAAAAGGAAAAGTCAAATATTGCTGATATCGATTTTGTCATCCATGTTTTTAAAGGAAGTCAGCCATTATGACGATGTAGAGTACTACCTTAATGTAAATATATAGTATGTGCATGTATAAAAAAGGAAGGGTAGGACACTCTTCTTGAGGCAAATTCGGGTTTGGGTTATTGTGGACATTTCTCAAACGGCCTGACGCGATGAATCGTTCACATATGCCTTACTTTCAATATCTGTAGGGTTTCGTTTCGTTCCAATGCCGTTCATTATAAATGTTCATACAAAGAAATAGATGTTTTTACACCTCCAAGTGTCTAAGAATTTCGCTAGACTGTCTAACTTCCGGTTTAATCGCACTGAATTGAAAGGTAAGTTCTGATTGGTCAATAATAAAATTAAAGTCTGAATTGACACATGTTATCTAATCCATAAATACATATGTAGAAAAAAAAAATTCTCAGGATTATTACTTCATGATGGTATTAGAGACTAGTGGTTAAGTACATGAGCCATGTTTGTTTTTATAGTTCAAATATTCTTATCATTATTTCAGAACCAATAAGAATGACAATATAAACTTATAAATGTTTATTACATTGACCAATCAGAACTTGCATTTCGATTCGGTGCGATTAAACCGGAAGAAAGACAGTCTAGCGAAATTCTTAGACACTTGGAGGTGTAAAAACATCTTTTTCTTCGTATGAACGGCATTGGAACGAAACGAAACCCTACAGATATTGAAAGTAAGACATATGTGAACGATTCATCGCGTCAGGCCGTTTGAGAAATGTCCACAATAACCCAAACCCGAATTTGCCTCAAAAAGAGTGTCCTACCCTTCCTTTTTTATACATGCACATACTATATATTTACATTAACTTCCAGTGCCCGTGGCTATTGGTAACCAAAGTATGAAGACTTAACACAGCTACTGGAGGTGGATTAAAGTTAACATTCTAAAAACCGGTCCCTGGTGTATTGACATTCTTTTCCGTGGATTTATGAAGGTAATTTGACATTTTGTACCCGAAAACGAGGGGCGAATGGTAATAAGCGAGTTTGGCATTATGATATTGGGTTATTTAGCGTGTATGGCAATCCATTCTATTCGTTTTGATAGCGCTATGGGGGTGGCGATATAAAGGTTGGCGAAATACCGAGGTGAGAGTGTAAATATTGTTGGTGCTTGTAAACGTACAAGTTTGCATGCTATAGAAGATTGTCATATTGAATAATTTTACAACATTACAGAATACAACATGTAGTTCAATAGAAATTGATGGTTAACATCTACAAAAATATACAGAAAACAACCTGTGATGTAATAGAAACTCCAAATGTTTCAGTCATTAAATCATAGCGGCACATTACTGACTTAAATTCCTGAAAGTTTCACGTCTCTATCTAAAAGCGTTCTAGTCAAAAAGGGTGGACTAAGAAATACAGTAAGTGGTGCGTAGCTGTCCACCACAAGTGAGTTTTGAAAACAAATAAATCTGCTTCCGTTTCTGAGAAAACTCACGGGTACATTTGTTTTTGAAAAAAGAAAATCAGCCATATTTGGAGACCAGAAGTGTTTAAAAAAAAAAACATTTGACTATACTCTGGCGATTTATAATGTCAATAACATATGTGAAATCATATCAACCATTTATAAGCGAGATTAATGGGACAAAAACAGGGGCGTAGCTTCGTTAGGCTCGAGTTGGCACGTGCCTATACATTTGTTCTTTTTTTTTCATTTTCAATACACATTTTTGGCCATAAATATTTGCAAAAATTCATATTTTCATATATATTTCTAGTTTATAAAATCATTCTTTTTAAAATAATGTATTCTAGGCCTACATGATAGAAATAATGGATGTATACATATATATATATATATATATATATATATATATATATATATATATTATAAATTTATTGTGACCACAATGACTCGATCACTCGACTTAACAGTTTAAAACTCTTTGAAAAGTTATACAATTTCTAATGTCTCGATGCTCAGAGTAATGCAAATGAGTCCCAATATGGGCAACCCTCTCCTACACCTACACCCCCACCCTCCCCAATCGGTGCTGTGCACCTTGGTCAAACCTTTATCTTACGGGCATACACATTGAAATAGTCCTAGCTACGCCTCTGAAAAATAACCAAAATTCTGAAGTATTTAATGGAAAAACCGGTTCCCGTTACAGCTTCCGGGAAGTTTAACATTTTCTGAAACCCCAAAAGAGATCTAATTATACCACACAAGTTTTGTTTCAAATGAAAAATACTGCACAGACTACCTTTTCCAATTTCTTCGTGCATGAGAATGTAAAACTTATACGGTACCAATTTTGATGCACCCGATGCGCATTTCAACAAATAATGTCTCTTCAGTGATGCTCAAGCCGAATAATGTCAATAACATATATATTTGGATATTCGAAATGACAAAAACCCGTAAGAACTAAAAGGAAACCTAGAGTGCCAAAAAACTGGAGCCAAATTCGTCCAAGGATCAGAGCTATGCATGAGGGAGATATATAAAAGATGAAGTAATATGAGATCTGACATTTGACATTGATGTTAGAAAAGATCAAACCTTAGACACTTAACAAAACATCTCTTTATGGTGTGTTTTTTTAAGTCATAGAACCTAGATATAGAAGTTGTAATCATCACATGTTTTAAAGGGCACCATTCATTATCTTTTTGATCATTGTCGTAAAAATGCGTGACAATATGCCAGACCTGCTTGGTTATTTCGAAGATAGTTAAGTTTGTGTTTTTACACCCTAGCAACAAGCATGACTATCGATATCTATAAACAGGCGAGTGGTAAATCAAATCAAATTCAGGTCATTGGCAATTACAACCAACATGCTTTAAGTAATATACTATTAGTTTGTAGGTCAAAATTATTAGTATTACCCTATATCGAAGCTTAGCTAATTATCTACGGAAATAATCCCTAAGTAATAATACATCAAAATATGTTTGTTTATTCTCGTCAATTTGAAAAATGCAGTAGGGTATGGAGACTGGACAAAATCTTACAAGGGGTGAATGCTTCAATTTTTACTTATCGACCATTTTGATTAATTAATAATCCATTATCCCGATATTTCTCCTACATGTAGGTACCTGGTGTGTCCAGAGGTCTGTGTTAACCCAACTCTCTATTTTATCTTGCTTATAGGAGTTATAAGATTGATCACTCACTTGTTCGTTACCATCACCTTTCATGAAGACTATAATTGATAACTGTCTTGCTAACAACAGTCCAAATGAAAGTAAACTATCAACAATAGGTGCGTTACCATACATATTTTTAAACAATATGTAGCTCTGATAGTTCATTTTTTAAATACCGATTAGTGTACAACCTGCAAGGAAATTATATAATATCAGTATAGAGTTCTATTATACACAAGGCTTTCTATACAAACATTTTGATATTACTACATATGTACCACTATACCCACCTTTTGCGTTGAATTATACCACTCTGTTCATCAGGGTGCACTAAATGTTGCAATCACATAAAACAGGTGAATGTACGGGATAGTCCGGGATATGCTTCTCCGATCAAATTTCAAATCTGCAGAAACTTTGATTTGCTTTTCATCGTGAAGTCCATGTTGTTAAAAGTCAACAAAGGAAATACAACCTTGTCGTCATATTTTATGTCAATGGAAAGATCGTTGGATTTAGATTACCAAGAAGGTCTTTGTTTTGTCGCATTTAAATGCATGTGATTCTATGCTATGCACAATTGAGGGCAGGAGTTTCCTTCCAGACGCCAGTCTTGCGGATAAAAACTGCATGGTTCAACCCGATATTCTCTGTGGTGTAAAATTTTATTTATTGTATGTAGGGGTATTATTGCCTTGTGTTTTGTAACAAAACGTCTTGAAAATGATCGATTTCGTCCAATTCTCAATTCGCCCATAGTACTTTTGTGGTACATAAAAGCAATGAATTTGCATTTATTAGGGTACGTGCATGTATTAAGTGTTGTATTCGTGAAAACAAATTCGTTTAGACACTTTTTCTATATTAGTTTTAGCTATGCTGGTATAGGTTATTGGTTCATAGCATAACATTTGATTACCTGTATGCTTTAAGTGTTGAAACATACTGTTTATTTGTGAGGTAATAACTTCACAGCACATATTCATTAACAATGATAAATATACGCGAGTCTCAGATTATTCGTCAATGGAAATGAGCCGCCCTCGCCGTGCAATATCTGTTTAATGATCAATCTGTTTATGTCACTAATTTTCTTGTACAGTCTGGTTTACTAGGTAGGTTTAGTAAGAATTAAATGTTTGAGTATCTAATATCATATAAAAACAAAACATAATGACTTAAAATGACACAATAACCTTTTCCTTACAATGTTTATTTTTCTGTCAATGTTCATTTGTCAAAGTGTTAGATCTAGCGATTACCACAAACCACCATCATGAATAGTTTGAATTAGCAGTTAATCTCTTGGAAGTAATTTAATACAAATACTCATCTATTTCAACAAAAGAGATCTAATTATACCACACAAGTTTTGTTTCAAATGAAAAATACTGCACAGACTACCTTTTCCAATTTCTTCGTGCATGAGAATGTAAAACTTATACGGTACCAATTTTGATGCACCCGATGCGCATTTCAACAAATAATGTCTCTTCAGTGATGCTCAAGCCGAATAATGTCAATAACATATATATTTGGATATTCAAAATGACAAAAACCCGTAAGAACTAAAAGGAAACCTAGAGTGCCAAAAAACTGGAGCCAAATTCGTCCAAGGATCAGAGCTATGCATGAGGGAGATATATAAAAGATGAAGTAATATGAGATCTGACATTTGACATTGATGTTAGAAAAGATCAAACCTTAGACACTTAACAAAACATCTCTTTATGGTGTGTTTTTTTAAGTCATAGAACCTAGATATAGAAGTTGTAATCATCACATGTTTTAAAGGGCACCATTCATTATCTTTTTGATCATTGTCGTAAAAATGCGTGACAATATGCCAGACCTGCTTGGTTATTTCGAAGATAGTTAAGTTTGTGTTTTTACACCCTAGCAACAAGCATGACTATCGATATCTATAAACAGGCGAGTGGTAAATCAAATCAAATTCAGGTCATTGGCAATTACAACCAACATGCTTTAAGTAATATACTATTAGTTTGTAGGTCAAAATTATTAGTATTACCCTATATCGAAGCTTAGCTAATTATCTACGGAAATAATCCCTAAGTAATAATACATCAAAATATGTTTGTTTATTCTCGTCAATTTGAAAAATGCAGTAGGGTATGGAGACTGGACAAAATCTTACAAGGGGTGAATGCTTCAATTTTTACTTATCGACCATTTTGATTAATTAATAATCCATTATCCCGATATTTCTCCTACATGTAGGTACCTGGTGTGTCCAGAGGTCTGTGTTAACCCAACTCTCTATTTTATCTTGCTTATAGGAGTTATAAGATTGATCACTCACTTGTTCGTTACCATCACCTTTCATGAAGACTATAATTGATAACTGTCTTGCTAACAACAGTCCAAATGAAAGTAAACTATCAACAATAGGTGCGTTACCATACATATTTTTAAACAATATGTAGCTCTGATAGTTCATTTTTTAAATACCGATTAGTGTACAACCTGCAAGGAAATTATATAATATCAGTATAGAGTTCTATTATACACAAGGCTTTCTATACAAACATTTTGATATTACTACATATGTACCACTATACCCACCTTTTGCGTTGAATTATACCACTCTGTTCATCAGGGTGCACTAAATGTTGCAATCACATAAAACAGGTGAATGTACGGGATAGTCCGGGATATGCTTCTCCGATCAAATTTCAAATCTGCAGAAACTTTGATTTGCTTTTCATCGTGAAGTCCATGTTGTTAAAAGTCAACAAAGGAAATACAACCTTGTCGTCATATTTTATGTCAATGGAAAGATCGTTGGATTTAGATTACCAAGAAGGTCTTTGTTTTGTCGCATTTAAATGCATGTGATTCTATGCTATGCACAATTGAGGACAGGAGTTTCCTTCCAGACGCCAGTCTTGCGGATAAAAACTGCATGGTTCAACCCGATATTCTCTGTGGTGTAATATTTTATTTATTGTATGTAGGGGTATTATTGCCTTGTGTTTTGTAACAAAACGTCTTGAAAATGATCGATTTCGTCCAATTCTCAATTCGCCCATAGTACTTTTGTGGTACATAAAAGCAATGAATTTGCATTTATTAGGGTACGTGCATGTATTAAGTGTTGTATTCGTGAAAACAAATTCGTTTAGACACTTTTTCTATATTAGTTTTAGCTATGCTGGTATAGGTTATTGGTTCATAGCATAACATTTGATTACCTGTATGCTTTAAGTGTTGAAACATACTGTTTATTTGTGAGGTAATAACTTCACAGCACATATTCATTAACAATGATAAATATACGCGAGTCTCAGATTATTCGTCAATGGAAATGAGCCGCCCTCGCCGTGCAATATCTGTTTAATGATCAATCTGTTTATGTCACTAATTTTCTTGTACAGTCTGGTTTACTAGGTAGGTTTAGTAAGAATTAAATGTTTGAGTATCTAATATCATATAAAAACAAAACATAATGACTTAAAATGTCACAATAACCTTTTCTTTACAATGTTTTCTTTTCTGTCAATGTTCATTTGTCAAAGTGTTAGATCTAGCGATTACCACAAACCACCATCATGAATAGTTTGAATTAGCAGTTAACCTCTTGGAAGTAATTTAATACAAATACTCATCTATTTCAAATAATACCCAACTTTTTATCATCGATACACTCATCTTATATGTACGTCTTAAAGGCAAGTGAGCCACCACACACGAAAATATATTTTCATATGCATAAAGTCTCCTCACCAGAAGAAACGGGAGGAGGAGAAAAGAAAAGAAATAAAAGAACAGAATGAGTTAGATGAGGTGCAGATTTAGAGATTGAAATAGATGGTAGGGAAGAGCCAAATGTTCCATGCACTTCGACTGACAAGCACGCTCAGGTACATGCATATATGTTTTCGGCGGAATCTGAGAAGATGGCAGAAATTTTTCACACAGAACGATTGATTTTAAGACAAAGCTTCTGTACAATACTGCAACACATCGCACGGATACAGGGCTTAGGTGCACGAGAACTGGGCACAGAATGTACGTTTTCGATAAAATTATCACACTGTGTACAAGCAGATGAACGTAGTATATATTACGGTCGTCAAAATGGCAGCTGACCTCATCGGTAATGATTTTATAATCACGATTCCAATGATTGATTATTCATTTGCATCATTTTACGATAATTATCAGTATCCGGTGGAGTATTTTAAATGTTAGTCACTATAGTTTTCTCCAAAGCAAGCTTATTTATCGATAAAACAACCTCCCAAGTTTTGTAGTATGATGACCGTAACAAACAATGTTATCGTTTAAGGAAGACCGTAAATTATGAATTTGATGACCGTATACCGGTACTATATATCGAATTGACTTGTTGTGTATTAAAATCAATTAATAAAAGAATTGGCTTTATGACCATGACCTGACCTAGGGTATGTTAAATTTACCTAGAGAAGCCATTGTGCTAAAACAAATTTAATGTACAGCACAACCAGCCGCAAGACATCTGACCTATTGCCCGAATTGAATAGTGACCTTAACCTAATATCTGAATAGACCAGTAGGTGTGTCGAAGCTTAACTGGCTGCCCTGTAATCCCTCATAGGCTGCTTAGCAGCTGCAATGACAAGAGTGATACAAGTTTAATATTTATTAATTGGATCAGAAACAGGATGCAAATTTACATATATGGTGGAAAGGGTCGCATGCAAACTTTTTGTGGGGAACTGGGGAGGCGGCCAGTGTGCCAGTTTGACTACCAAAGTAGGGGCAACACAGGGAGCCCTATGTGGACATAGGTGCCCGAACCTGAACGAGTCCCCTGTTAAGGTCACAGGGTCAAAAATGTCTGAGATCTCTCCGCATCTCACCGGTCTCCTGCGTGCTACCTGGTTTAATTAGCAAGTGCGGAGCAAGCTTGTAGACCCTCCTACAGTTGTCGCAACATGCACCAGCCTGTAGCATCCCCTCCCTTAGTAGGAGGTGGATGTGGCCCCAGCTATGAACTAGCTGAGAGCCCCACGAATTAAACTTTAGCAACTTATGCAAGAAATTAGTATTTTCTATGAATATCCACTGACCCTTGACCTAGTTTAATGGTCGTCTGGAGGGTACACTTGAAATACCTGCCCCCTGCTTTAGTAGTAGGTGGGAGGAGAGCCGGTTTTGGCGCAGAATTAGTGATCAACTACCCCAACGCACTCCCCAGTCCCGAACCCCCCTAGAAAGATGCGACAATTAAGAAAGAAAAATTGCCCAAATTAGTGCATGTAGTGGTTTGACGGCATCCTGGAGACAGTTGGCATCGATCTGAAAATAGGCATGTTATCGATGGTGACATGGAAAGGAATCTGGAAAATAAAGAACAAAGCAGCAGCACACGTAAACACAAATCAATTTGATGATACAAGAAAATGGGTTTGAGTGGGTGGGTATTTTTCACAATCTGTTGAATCTAAGGTTTGAGCAGAATGAAAAGCTAACTCGTTCCCCGTTAGGCGGAATTGTAAGAGGCAAGATAGTTAGAACCAGGTTTATTTCGTAAACGGTACGAACTGTATTAGCCAATCTTAATTAATTGTGGACTATTTGATATGTATAAAATAATCTTGATTAATAAAAGAATTGGCTTTATGACCATGACCTGACCTAGGGTATGTTAAATTTACCTAGAGAAGCCATTGTGCTAAAACAAATTTAATATACAGCACAACCAGCCGCAAGACATCTGACCTACTGCCCGAATTGAATAGTGACCTTAAACTAATATCTGAAAAGACCAGTAGGTGTGTCGAAGCTTAACTGGCTGCCCTGTAATCCCTCATAGGCTGCTTAGCAGCTGCAATGACAAGAGTGATACAAGTTTAATATTTATTAATTGGATCAGAAACAGGATGCAAATTTACATATATGGTGGAAAGGGTCGCATGCAAACTTTTTGTGGGGAACTGGGGAGGCGGCCAGTGTGCCAGTTTGACTACCAAAGTAGGAGCAACACAGGGGGCCCTATGTGGACATAGGTGCCCGAACCTGAACGAGTCCCCACGTTCTAAGGGGGGTAGAGATTTCTGCGCATCTCACCGGTCTCCTGCGTGCTACCTGGTTTAATTAGCAAGTGCGGAGCAAGCTTGTAGACCCTCCTACAGTTGTCGCAACATGCACCAGCCTGTAGCATCCCCTCCCTTAGTAGGAGGTGGATGTGGCCCCAGCTATGAACTAGCTGAGAGCCCCACGAATTAAACTTTAGCAACTTATGCAAGAAATTGGTATTTTCTATGAATATCCACTGACCCTTGACCTAGTTTAATGGTCGTCTGGAGGGTACACGTGAAATACCTGCCCCCTGCTTTAGTAGTAGGTGGGAGGAGAGCCGGTTTTGGCGCAGAATTAGTGATCAACTACCCCAACGCACTCCCCAGTCCACCACAGACATTGGAACAATGTCCCCCACAAAAATTGATATGTGTATGTTTGTTTTTTCTTTTTTCTTCATGCATACTTGAAATTGGAGGCACTTAAACAGTGGGGTGGGCGACGTGCACCCTCGTCGTCGCCCAGGGCCCGCAGGCGCGAGGGGAGAACATTTATCTCTACGCTCCCCTCTCCAAACCCCCTGTGCACTCTCAAGCAATGGTTACTAAGACCAAGTTATCACCAAATTGACACATTTCGGTAATCGCTCTCAACTTGAAGATTACCTGCATTTCCTGTAATTTTCGTGGGAATATTTAAAACTTTCAGGATTTCCGACCAGTAATTAGATTGAATTCTGAAGTTGATCATTGCGAAAAGTGTAACCTCGAAGGTAATAAATTAACAACAAGGTCATCTCAATTCTGTGGGGTGGGCGACGTGCACTCTCGTCCGTCACCCAGGCCCCCTGGAGGCACAATGCGAGAGCGTTTATCTCTATGCTACCCCCTTTGAACCCCCTTGCGTACTCTCAAGCAATGGTGACTTAACCAAGAGGTCACTGGTATCACCAAATTGACACATTTTAATAGTGGTTATGAAAGTTGTAAATTATTTGAATTTCCTGGATTTTTCAAGGGAATAGCTAAAACTTCAGGATTCCTGACCAAAATTAGACTGAATTTTGAAATGACCATTTCAAAATGTGTAATCTCAAAGGTGACGTAAGATTAACAACAAAGTGGTCGCAGTTCAGGCGGACCGTAAGACTTGTCAGCTCTGAATAACTCATGATGGAAAGCAAAAATTGGACAAAATTTCCTAACACCAATTTAGCAAACCATCTTCCAGTCCTACTGGAGGAAAATTACGTCCCATAACTGAAACTGGTATACCTCTAAAGGATTCCGATTGATTCTGAAGAGTTTCAGCGAAAATTCTAGAATAATTTTGAAGTCTGAATTCCGTCAAAAAAGATATAACTACAAGTCCCAAATACTTCCGTAAAAACTAAGGTAATGATAGCAGAATGGCACATTGCTAAATACCACTTTCGACGATTCCTAAAATAAAACAATAAACTGTAATGGATCAAACTTTTTCGACTGGGAATTCCTCATAAATTCGTCAAACTAATCCAAACGTTCCAGAGCCAGTGAGAATTAACCCAAACTCAGCTAAGAATTAAAATTAAGACCGATTACTCGGGCCAAAATACGAAAATTACCCAGCCCATTAACACCCCTAAGCCTCTACCCTCAAAGCCACGCCTCCTCGGAAAAAGTGGGATAACAAAACATGACACTTCCTGACGTGGTTTCTCGACTGCTGGAACCATACAAACTCCAATAAATGCCTATTGAATGAATTATGGAAAGAAAAATTCTACGCCGAATACATCCGAGACAAAACCAGTCAATTATTTACATGAAAATGGAGTGGAGTGTGATTGACTTAAAGTTAACCAAACAATAACTTTTGGTTAGGCTTGACATTGAGAATAAACAACAACGAACCGATCAACAATCTGCAAGTCCGAACTTAAATTGAGATTGTGGACAATTATCGGAAACAAAAACTGCAATTAAATGCAACTAATGATATGGAACTAGGGTCTCTGTGCTATGGAAAGTGCTAAATATCCAAAGAACGACAAGGTGAGAATATACTGCGACTCGTACGCTGTGATGCTGGTTCTAGCACAAACCTGAAAAGTGTGTACGAAATAACATATAGCGCTCCACGTCACGTACGTTGTCGGAATCATCTGTAAACTACATAAAATAAAAAGAGGCAAATTGCTGAAATAGCAAGAATACCACGTAATTGCATAGGGATGTTAATAATAGATAAGTACTATGAAGTTAATAATTCTGCATAAATTGACCGGTGAGGTCCTTGGTACCTAAAATTGTGATCGTGCGTAGTAAAAACCCGTGGCCGTGAATAGCAATGCCTACCCTGAAACTTGGGCCCAATAATGCCTAGCAAGTAAACCTAGCGAGATAATGTATTGGTTAGCCACATTGCAAATTGAACCTCGTGGTAGGTTGAGGTCCGAGCCCCTGGTCTATGCAGTGCCGATATGGCACAATCAGGTATACCTGAACGTTATCCAGGTCATCTTGTGTATGACATGTAAATGAATAAATACAAGTAACGCGACATAATGAACTGATTACATAATGGGACGAATTAAGAGTAAGCAAGCCTTGGAATTTGTAGCATGATCGGACTACCTGGTGCCCTTTGCTTGACCGACTCGCTAGTCATGCCTATAGATGAAAGGTCATGAAACCTACGTTAACCAAGTACCTTGAATCATGAATGGCATTTTGGCCAAATAGATACAATCAAAATGCTGCCATAGGGATACATAATAATAGAGCACCGGCAATGTTAGGTATATTAGGTGGTGTAGGACATGACCAGGATATGAATTTACATATGGCGACTGCCAGAAGATACATACAGAAACTAAGTGCGAGTATGGTATCGCCCTATGGGCTATGTTGTGCGAGTGCTTTACGACAGCCGGTAGAATTTGAACTAAGTGAATATTAAGGAATATCAAATAGATGCAGCGACTCACCATGTTGACCTTGAGAAGGGATGGTAGCCTTCGTCAGGGATAAGACAACTATCGCCGGCTGAATAGGTACCTCCTGCCTTCAGGGGAGGGGAAGGACCAGCGTTGTCGTGCTTCACTGCCTGGCTAGTATGCCGTCCTTGTCTCGAGTTCCAGTCCCGTGGAGATCCCGGTTAGAAAGGTCCGTGTGTGGTGGCACGATAAAAATCGCTCCCCGCAAAGCGGCCGAGCACAGGCCAAAATTTGGAAACCCATCGCCGACAGTAGTGACGATTCTATTCAGGTTGACCTTGAGAAAGGCGAGTAGCGTTCGCCCGGGATTAAACCTCCATCACCGGCTGAATGGGTACCTCCTGCATTTAAAAGAGGGGGGGGGGGTGACCATAACGTTGCCGTGCTTCACTGTCTTACCCTCCTAGTCTCGGACTCAAGTCCCGTGGGGATCCAGGATAGAAAGGTCCACAGCACCCATCGCAGTTGTAACAGGCCGTCAAATTAAACCGCGGGTCTGAGTCACAGGTGGCACGATAAAAATCGCTGAGGCTGAGGCTCCCCGCTAAGTGGTCGAGAAAAAACGCCTAACTCTGGCCAAAGTTTAGCAACCCATCGCCGACAGTGGTGACGATTCCATTGTTGGAAGAGATGTTTTATTGTATTGCTTATAGTAATTAGATAGGTCACAGTTCGTTATCTTCACCATGGACAAAACAAATCAAAAACCAATCGATCGGTATTGCTTCTATCTGTCCCTTTTTTGGCTTCATCCTGTTGTTGCACTGGTAAAGGATTGTTTGGCTGCGTATACGATTGCACGATGTTAATAAATTAGCTCGATGGCAATGGATTGTCATTAAGAAAAACATTTTTCATAATGTGTTGAATCTAAGGTTTGAGCAGAATGAAAAGTTAACTCGTTCCCCGTTAGGCGGAATTGTAAGAAGCAAGATAGTTAGAACCAGGTTTATTTCGTAAACGGTACGAACTGTATTAGCCAATCTTAATTAATTGTGGACTATTTGATATGTATCAAATAATCTTGATTTAAATGCATTTTGAAGAGGTCAAAATAGCCTTGCTTTTGCATCACGACTATACCGCGAAGTAAACCAGCAATGACACCTTTTTCGTACAAGTTATTCGGACAGCTTTCACTTCTTGAATCCTAATTCAAAATCGGAGTATACGGTAATCATGAATATTTGTTACGATCATCATACTACAAAACTTGGATGTCATTTTATCGTTGATTTCAAGACATCTAGACGGACGAATTCCACCAGTAAAAAACAAACGATATAAATTGACTGTATGTTCAGGTCATAATGAGTAGCATAACTTTACGTGCAGGCAATATTTAGCAATATTCTGTTAACTACAAAGTCTAAATAAACCTACACTTAATTCATAGCATAATAAAATGTCTTTTTTAACATATGCATATACAAATTGTTTTAATTCAAAATAGGGTGTCAAAAAGTTAACACACGTACATACACATTTAGTTGTTTCAAATTTGAATTAGAAATGTGGTTATTATTGCACATTATTTAAAATATGGAAGTTTATAATGGGACATCATCCAAAATATGGAAGTTGTGTCAAATGAAAATTGCATATTACATTCTAGCGTTAAAATTTTATCAAATTGGCAGGACATGACGCACAATGAACCGTTGTGCGTAATAGTCCATCATTTTATTTATATAGTACACCATTGTTGATAGAATATCTGAACTTGTGAAATATTTTTACTCATATCATTTATATATACTGCATTCCACATTATTGGTTCCAATTTATTCTCCATTGCTATTAGACATCATGACAGGCTGTCCGCTATTTGTTTGAGTCGTGTTAATAAATCACGTGCTTCCGGTCTCTTGTCTGGCTCCGCCGCCCAGCAATCCGTGATAAAGTCTCGTATTTCCTGAACGGGTGGATATTTCTCACTAAATAAGGGGCGTGCCCCTCCCACCACATGTTCCTGTTGAAAAACAAATTAATATATTGAATGATCAAAATATAACATTGGTGAAAGTATTTATAAATACACTGTACATGAATTGTAGAATGGAGAACGCTTATAACTGACAGTTGTATTTAGTTACAGACATTTGTTGCATGTACATAGTTGCTCATCACATATACATAGTTACTCGTCACATATTTACATAATTACCCGTCAGGTTTACATAGTTACTCATCACGTACACATAGTTACTCGTCACACATATACATAGTTACTCATCACATATACATAGTTACCCGTCACGTTTACATAGTTACTCATCACGTTTACATAGTCACTCGTCACGTATACATTCACTCGTCACGTATACATAGTCACTCATCACATATACATAGTCATTCGTCACGTATACATAGTCACTCGTCACGTATACATAGTTACTCGTTACACATACACGTAGTTAACGCTTAAGGTGACACTTGACTCCTGTTTGTAAGATCACCTATCCAAAAGACCCGCGATTTTCACTTCCAATGCTGGGCGCTTGGCAAAGGAAGAATCACCACTTGCGTCCTATATTAAACATCTTGTGTGTGATGTGGCATGGTGATTGAGCTATAGGTTACTAAGTCTTATTGCTGCGATCACTAAATAAGCAAAGATACCAACATACAGTGAGGTTAATCGGTATTCAAACCAGAACTAATTGCTTGTGTATTATCTGCTCTGGTACACGTCACCTTACTACGTTACTCTTCATATTCAAATAAAACTTACTTCATGATAAGATTCAGTTTCTAAACTATTTTCCTTCATTGATTGATTGATTTTACGCTGTTTGGGAATATTCCAGCCATTTTACGGTGGTTACCTAACTTGACGGGTACATCCAAACTTATATTCTGCGATATAAAAAAAAAGTTGATTTTGAACTTTAAAAAACCTACAAAATCTACATTAATTTTGTCCATTACTAAATAAAACACAGGTCAATCTTTGGTGACACTTATTATTATTAAAATTTATTGATTAGGATTGAAATTCACCCATGGAAGTCTAAAAAGGTTTGTATATTTTGTATAGTCGAGTTCGATCTGCTACCCTAATCCTTCCACGAAGCAAATATTCAAAGCTAGGAAGGCATTATTAGATTCTGCACTGTCTCCTGTGTGTATAGTCTTAGATTCTGATACAGTAATTATCATACAGCTTATACTATACCTTAACGTTCAGCACGCTTTTGATGACGTCAGCATACATCTCCTCACTAAAAACCTTTCTACCGTACCACATTTCCCAAATCATGATAGCGAGGCTGAAGATGTCCGCTGATTTATCGTATATCCGCCCCTGAAATACTTCTGGAGCCATGGCAACAGGAGTTCCTATGATAGTACCAGTTAGGAGATTTTGCGGTTTAGATAACCCAATGTCTGCTATCTTTGCAATGTTGTCTTTAACCTTCAATTAATGTAGAGAAGCATTCATAAGTCAAGGGAAGTAATTCCGAAATCATAAGGAAATATGATATACTTTTTAAACAATCAGTTTGAACAGGAGGATACTTCCATTTCATATGGCTACTTTCATTTAATATTGATATGGTTCTTGTATGAATGATTTAACCTATAAGAAGTTAATTGTGTTTGGTTACCAAAACATTTGTCAGTTTCAGGTCTCTGTGCACAAACCCACTGTCGTGAAGGAAGACTAAACCGTTCAACACGCCTTTCAACATGTTTAAGAAGAACATCCACGAATCCAAAAACTCCTGACTTTTTCTTTCACTCTCTTTGAATAAATGACACGTTTTTCGGCGGTCTGTGTTGCACTTGCACAACTTTATGGGATGTTTGTAACAGAGGATTAGGTCTTCCAATGAACAGTCACATAATTCCATAAACACATTCAGATGGCTTGATCCATGTTGGTTCCTGTCGATGGAGACGCCATAACAGAAGACGATGTTTTGATGTTGGAATTTTCTGTATTCAAAATAAGAGTCTTGTGTAATCGCAATACAGTCAAAATGGTGAAAATAACATATCTATGCTCTTACATCATTTTAACAAATTTGAAAAATAATTCGTAGCTATTGGATGGATTTCTAGAAGCAAAGTTTAGGTCTATACTACCAGAGTATGACAACCCTATTCGGTCTTAATTTTAATCTATACTACATGTTTGAATACTATCTCGCCACAAATCAAGATTTTGCTAATGGATGTATTCCAACTTCAAACTTCACTGCACACATAGTTTCACGGAACCCATGATTGAAAAACTTATATTTTGACAATTAGTGTTTTACAAAGCTTATTTCCTTGCTTTCTAATTTTATGAAACAATACACAACTATTGTAGCCCCACTATAACCGCAATGGAACTTGATTTGAAGAATAAAACTATCAGAAGATTTGTATATGTTGTTCTGGAGAGGTACATATAGCCTTTTAAAGATTCTCTTTAAAGAAAGCAATCCTCTACTTTAGCCCAAAATGACTATCTGGAGAGTACGTACACTATTCTATGAAGCTTTCACTCAATTTTCATCATTTCCGAATCTGTAGAAACTAGATTTTTTTTAAACCGATAATTCTCTACGTCTTATATGTTCTTATATAATCTTATTAGGCAGTTTAGCAACCATTCTCATACGTTTTACCTTAAATTCTCAACTTCTGTAAGCTGCAAGTACATATCTTTATGTAAGTTTGACGTCATTTTCTTTACTGCACATTTTATTGTTCTGTTTCCAAATTCTGCATCACATGACAGAACTGTAGAATATGAACCACTTCCGATTTCCTCATATTCTTTAAGGATGCGTGGTTGGCAATCCGACAGATGTGTCATTTTAGCATAAAGCAGTTCCCCAATGATATCCTTACACCTCTTCTCTATCGGCGAGTACTCCTGTCTGACAGTTCGTGAATCTCTATTTTCCTTTACTATGTTTTCTATAAGCTGTTCGTCTGCTTCGATTTGTTTGGGAATAATTTCATCACAGACCTGTGTTATGCTGGACATGAAATTCCTTAAGTATGTTTGCTGTAGACCACTGAACACTAGGTCTGTATTATAAGCTTTCAGTTCATCCTCGGCCCATTTTAGAACGTATGTTTCTTTGTTTTCTCTGTAATTTTTAATCTTCCTTTTCTCCTCTATGACGTCTTTAATGAGCATGCCTACAGCCACTGGGAGTGCTAAAACGCTAGCTCCGATCACCAACGGCAGCCAGAGGGGCGCAAACGCCACCAATGCAATTCGTTCCTGAAGCGGGAAAATTGTGGCAGATTTTGTGGCATCAAAATCAGAGGATGTCTCGGGTGCCTGTGGGACGTTGCCATCAGCAATAGGGGGTTGTATGCCCTGAATGATCAGGTCTATCTCTGTGTAGCTCCCCTTGATCAGCTTACACTCTTGCATGAAAAGATCAAAGAGCTGAGAGGAAGTTTCGGCAATGTCGTTTTCCTGACACCAGCGGGCGACCTCGCAGTTGATTTTATCCAGGATCATTTGTTTTGCTTTGTATCTTATGAGATCCAAATCGTTGTCATTTGGTAGTTCATCTACAGAATTGATACAGAATGGAGGATTAAAAAATTCCAAACATTACACTGATTTGTTTACATGCGCAGTGTGTAGAAACATTCACGATCATTATTTTCACTTTCAGAAATGCATATACAGTACAACTAAGAAAGGATGGCATACTGCAACTCCGAACTCTAGTTAAACACAAGCGTAAACTACGAACACATACTTCTTTCACTATCTCTTAATATTGATCGTACATTGTTTAACGTCCCTCTTGAGAATCTCTCATTTGGTGACGTCACCTTTGCCGGTGAATGGCTGCAAAATTTAGGATATGCTCAGTGATTATGGCCTTTGAGCTGGGAGGGATCTTTATCGTGCCACACCTGCTGTGACACGGGACCTCAGTTTTTGCGTTCTCATCCGAAGGACCGCCCCATTTAGTCGCCTATTACGACAAGCAAGAGGTACTGAGAACATATTCTAACTCGGATCCTCATGGGGTCTATCTATCGGTCATGTTTTCACATATTGCAGAAAATATATACCAGAAGCATATAATACATACAACTGTATAGGTAGCGTCCCCTACTTATGTCACGTTTTCTTTTCATCGATCAGAATATTTATCATTTATACTTGAGGAATACTGCGGAAAGTGTTTCAAGGCTCTAAAATAGAACTCGTTATATAACGTGTCTAGTAACCGCTGTTGCCCGTGATATTGTGAGTAAAGTGTTAAGGACAATTTACATTTGGCGACTGCGAAAGTTGGATGTATAAAAGACAATGATATCAGGAAGATGTAGCACCTAGCTTCTTCTCAGTCTCTTACATTGTTATCACCTCACTGTCGTTCTTACCAATATGCCATCGGAACATTCTATTTTTGGTTTCCTGACTGATCAGATGTTCTGTCAAGTTCTTTGCTATATGTTTGCATTTTAATTCTGCTGCTGATTCCATTCTCATTTTTACCTAAAATTAAAAGTTATTTTGATTATTGGTTTCCAGAATTGGATAAAAGTCCAATATCTTTAACCACCCATATACATGCCTTTCCCCCCTAATTATACATGTATTTTGGTTTTTCGACCAAAACAAATACTATTAGCTAGCACTTACGTCCTCGGTTTCTTCTTTCAGAGTCCTGAGTCTTCTTTCCACCTCATTTTTCATCTGGTCTTTCTCCTCCTGATTCTTTCTTGTGGCGTTTATTCTGGCAACCACTTTAACGAGAAGTCTGTCCAGGAAAGCTTGCAGCCAGCTGGAAGAAAATAAGACGTTCTACACATGATTAAGGTTACTGCTGTTAGGGAAATATAATGACACTCATTATATTTACAGTGCTATTCAATTTTCATGGATGTTGAGGGTCATCCTAGTGAAAAAAGGTGGAGATAACAAACAATGATCAATCTCATAACTCCTATAAGGTATGCAAAATAAAGAGTTGGGCAAACATGGACTCCTGGATATACCAGAGGTGGGATCAGGTGTCTATGAGGGAGCTGACTTTAACGAGACTGTTGAAACCCCTGTAACATAAACTTATTTGTCAGTAGCCTGCCTCAAGTTAAAAACTGATCATATGCAGAACAAGGTCTTGTGTATCAAATCAGATGAGAAACATAAACACCAATTGCAGATGATACTATAATTATATTGCTACATAAATATAGGAAGTTGACGATGGAGAAATGAAACCACCCCGTTTGTCATAAAGTTGAGTTAGTAAATACAAAATTATATACATGCATAATACATATAGATTCTTACGTGATATTTTAGAAAGAAAACATGATTAAAATCGTGAAAGCAAATGAATGCAAATTTGGACTTTTCCCAATAAATAATGTCGAAGAGAAAAAAATATTGAGAATTATTCTAACATGTAAGCATTTAAGCTGGTAATCGAATTTCGATATTAGGCCTAGAAACATCCGACAAAATAAATGACACATGTATGCATATCAAATTTAGCAAAGCATTGCAATGGAATATATGAAAATGCGTAGGCTTCATAAAATTTTATACAAAGAATTCTCCCAAAAGGGAAGATGGAAATATGACGCAACAGATGCTAGTCAAGTGAAACCGTGCGGAAAACTGTTAACATGTATATACCGAACATTGTTATAACGTCATGATAACGAGACCTTTGCTAATTATATACAAAACAGTGATATTTACGTCACAATAACGAAACCTTTAATGCCCATGTCAAAAAACTAAAGATAATGAACATTTTATAATCCTACTAAGAATATAAAATTAAGACTAGCTCAAACACGGACCCTGTAAATATATATCAGAGGTGGAATCGGGTGCTTAGGAGGAGTATGTATGTCCATTAATCGGTTACATCCGCCGTGAGCCATATAGGTTGATCAGGTACACAGAATAATCCAGTCAAAATCAGTATGTAAAGAACGGCCTAACAACTGGTTCAACCGAATGACAGATTTACAAATATGATCATAATAACAACAATTTTTAAAATTAGCAAATTTATACAAACGAGACAACATTACTGAAATTTCTGTAACATCAACTTATTAGTAGACTGAATAGGTTTTTAAATTGATCATGCATAGAACATGCTCTAGCGCATTGGATCAGATGAGAGATTATGTGATGATGGAATATTGCTACATAAATATGGGAAGTTGACGAAGAAGCTTAAGCCCGATTGTTGAGTTGCTAGTTTGCTTTTTAAAAGTTTCTATATACTGAGCATCGCTATAATGCCATAATAACAAGACTTATAAAAGATGTGAAAGATCTTACTTTACATGTCTGCTGACTCTTCGCTCCAGGCTGGCGCTGATTAACTGATCAATACCAGAAAGAAGGGATTTGAATTTTTCTGTGTAACCAAGTCCAGCTTTGCTTCGTCTGATATCCTTTAAAAAACAGACCATTTACACTAGACTTGTAATAGACTTCATTTGAAGCCATGTTATCAATATATAGCATTCTAAAGAGCAATTTTATCCAAATAACTGATCTCAAAATTGGATTAAAACTATTGCATTCAGATGCAACTTTAAACATTACTTCCAAATTTAAGATAAATTTACTCTATCAGAACTTTCTCGTTAACATTAAGAGATCTGCTTTTGCTGCGTCGATGCTTTTCTTTCTTTTATAGATGAAAAATCAATCATCGTCGGCCATTAGTCGTGTCATGTTAAAATTTTCTTAATCTAGTAGGCCTTCCGCTTACCTCGGTGGTGGACATCTTGAACATCTGCCTTGTGATGTCCATGTCTCGTCTAGTTGGCCAGTGAGCTTTAATCTTCTTTGTTATGTCCTCCCAAACTCCTCTTTCTTCATTTGGAGGAACTTGGTCCCACTTGTTGCAGACAAAGATGGCGCTCTCGGGATCAAATTGCTGCAGACGACCTTTCTTTTCGAATTCCTTTTGTTCTTCAAATATTCTCACAAGCTGTGAATATGAGAGAATGTGTACACTACATTTGTAGTATCTTGATTTAAAAGAAAATGGGAAGAAAGTGTACTCTCCATTCCATGGCAAGGCGGTAATTATCATGCAAGGTTATCTATCAATCGACATGTAGCAATGAAGTATTGTAATTTAACACAGTAATTATTTCAGCATTTACATAAATGTAATAGATTGATTTTCTGCATAATTGACCCTCTCCTTTCTTCAGAGTTGTAATACATGTAATTATCTCATTTACTTTGAAATCCATTCACAAGCCTACAAATATTCAAGTTGATCAGGGTCATTTGATTGATTGATTTAATATTGTTTAACGTCCCCCTCTCGAATCTTTCACTCATATAGGGACGTCACCATTGCCGGTGAAGGGCTGTAAAATTTAGGCCTATGCTCGGCGCTTATGGCCTTTGAGCAGGGACGGATTTTTATCGTGCCACACCTGCTGTGACACGGGGCCTCGGTTTTTGTGGTCTCATCCGAAAGACCGTCCCATGTAGACGCCTCTAACGACAAGCAAGGGGTACTGAGGACTTATTCTAACCCGGATCCCCACGGGACACGGTCATTTGATGTCAAATGCTTTCATACACACATCTGCAATGAGGAATCTCTCTGGCACGGTTGACGGTCATTGTCATGTTTGTGCATGATAAATTCACCCTTCAACTTACAAAATTACGTTATGTAACAAGAATTTGTATTTTGCATTATACAATAAGTATATATTTGCAGTTTACTTAATATTTTACAATAAGCAGTAGTAATACATGACGTTATATCATAAGCATTTGTAATTTACGTTATATAATAAACATATGTAATTTACATTATACATGTATAAGGATCTAGTTCGTCAAAACAACCGACCATTGGGTCAAATGCTGTCTGACCTGTTTCATACCGATTGTTAGGCCGTTCTTGGCACACTAATTTTGACTACGGATCTCCGTTTACCTGATCAGGATATGGGGTTCGCGGTGGATGTGACTGGTCAACAGGGAATGCTTACTCCCCCTGGGCACTTGATCCCACCCCTGGTGTGTCCAGGGGTCCGTGTTTACCCAACTATCTATTTTGTATTGTTTGTAGGAGTTATGAGATTGATCACTGTTCGTTTATCTTCGCCTTTCATAAACATACATTTATAGTTTACGTAATATGATAAGCATTTGCATTTTACATTACCATTATAATATTGTTTGATTGATTGGTTTTTTTTACGTCCCGTCGAGAAATTTTCATTTGTAATATTTGACGTTATATGATAAACATTTATAATTTAACTTTATATAATAAGCAGTTGTACTTTGCGTTAAATGAGAAGCAATTGTAATTTACTTTATATGATAAACATTTTTAATCTGACGTTATGTAATAATAAGCATTTGTAATTTACTTTATATAATAAGCATTTGTAATTTACTTTATATGATAAGCATTTGTTATTTACTTTATGTGATAAGCATTTGTAATTTACTTTATATGATAAGCATTTGTAATTTACTTTATATGATAAGCATTTGTAATTTGACGTTATATAATAAAAGAGACATACATAACATATTATGCTATATGTGTCTCTGATGATAAGCATTAGATCCCTTGCCGCAGTCGTTAAGAACACACCAGTCAAATTATTAAAGTCCTAGTGAAGGATTTGATATTATAGACAGGAAAGCAACGTTTTATCCTGTAAAACAAGAAATCTAATATATATATATATATATATATATATATATATATATATATATATATCAGAAAATACTCAAACAGAATATCTTATATCATGGTGGATTATTTCAAAACTGTCACCGAATTTTCGAATGTCCGAATTTTCTCTGTCATGTTTCGGATGGGTATCTCGCAATATCGTAGTCTCGATTATCCTGAGGTTTTTGTATACTCTCCACAAACGTTTGGACGCTTGGTTCAGTATTTTTTTCTAAACTAAAAAAAAAACTCTAGAAAACATGTGTCCGTTGTCGCATATGCCGCTGGATGCAAGGTGTTTTAAACGGACCTCACAACTAATCTGTATATTTACAATACATGATACGAATGGGAAACATAAGATTTTACAAATTTCAAAATTCCATCTATCCCGGCCTAAATTACATTGATTTTCGCATATCTGTTTTCCCCTACTCGCAATCTATTGGTTAGTAATGGATCATTCCGTAATACAATGTACTGGTCCATCAATGCAACATTTTCCCGCTATAATAAGGAAACGCGGGAAAATACAACATTAGGATGATAATCCACGTAAGTTCACAATCATATTCCAAGGTGTGACTTTGCGAGATCTCAGCCATTTTTGACAAGGGACTTCTGGGATTGGCGTCAAAAAATTTTCCTTGTTAGAGGTTGAGATTTAGCTCGGATTATTTCCTGCGCTCTAGTCATTAAAGCTCGCAGTACGAGCCAGCTGCTCGCTGCGCTCTCTATAATTATTTTTTAATGAAACGTAGTATGCGTATTTGAACAAATAGGGTTAGGGTCATTTTACGCAATGAAACTTAAAGTTCAGTAAATAAGGGGGTAATAACAAACTCACATCATTTTTGTATTATGAAATTAAAGCAGTAATACATGTATCAGAAATAAAAGCTGCCATGGGTCTTTCAAATAAGACCGTAATTAAACACGTGTCGCGATAGGTGTTGGCACGATAAGGAACCCTCATTGCTACAACCCTTAACGACCGATATAAGTGAAGAAGTGAGGATAAAGAACATCGATCAATCTCATAAATCCTGTAAAGTATATAACATTGAGAGACGGGCAAACACGATCTCTGGGCATACCAGAGATGGGATCAGGTGCCTAGTAGGAGTAAGCATTCCTTATTCACCAGTCACACCCGCTGTAAGTCCTATATCTTGATCTCTGAAACGGAGTAATCCGTAGTCAATATCAGTATCTAAAAAACTGCCTAGGGTCCAAATTTCTATCACTTCTCCTAAAGGCGGTGGCATCTCTACATGAATGATGTAAAACAGCATATCAAAACCAAGCCCACATGAAATCATTCTTATCGAGCTTTCAATTTCTGACTTGGATTTCCAAACATCATTCGTCCAAGGAACAATTTCAAATAAGTACACTCGGGTATGGATAAACAAAATTTGCTTTACTCCATTTTATGAAAAGTTATGTTTTCACTTAAAATGTTACATGTAAATCATTGAATTTTGAACGTTTCAGATCAATGTTCAGAGCCTGGCTTATCTCTTGCACACTAACGCATATTGCCCTTTTATCATTCTTATTAGACAGGCTCGTAATGTTAAATCTGATTTCCAAACACAATGAAATACTTCGTGAACAACACATTTCTAGCAACGCGGCGTTTTGTTTTTTGTTTGTTTTCTTTTTTCTGTCCCTTTGAGAATTTTACACCCAGTTGTAGGTTAAATACCACAAATTTAGAACGTAGCAATAAGGGTTCTTAAATAATGCCAATATCTGCCGAAACACGGGACCTCCTTGGGCATATCTGAAAGACCCATGACTCATACTATCATAATTATGTCGAGCATTACGCGAAAGAGCAACCGCAATCTATGTTAACGTCTTAGGTCTGACGTCGCCATTGCACGAGCGGGGCTCGAACTCATGACTTCCGGTTATGAAGCGAATGCTCTTACCGCTATCATACAAAGAGAGGAGCGACTTCCGGCAGCACGAGGATATTTCCCGTGGTAATGGTATAAGCAGACGTGAAGCAGGACCTACCCGAAGCTGAGACCGACAACAGACAGTCCGTGGGACCCATGATTTCTGTACATACAGTAATAAATACTATAGATACTTTCTACTAGCTGTAAAACAATAGTTGATGAAAATGAATTACCCATGTAATACATTGCAGTGTGTAACATAGTATTGATTGATGCATACTATAGCAATTTTGTTAGCGTAATTTCGGAAGGTCGGTGGTCTCTTCCCAGGTACATGGTATCTGGGTTCTCTCTTCCACCAACAAAAACGGCGCCACCAGATAACTGAAAAATTGTTGAGTGTGGCGGAAAACATCAAAACAAACAATCAATCATATTGGTTGCTGATTTATTTGGTATTGTGAATATGCCGAAAAAGTTTAACTATTTTGAATTTGTTACATTTTTATTTGAATTGATGAGGTAAATATAATTATAACTTACCCGATCTTTCTGCACTCCTCCGGCGTTTGACGTGTTGATGACGTAGATAAAAGCTACCGCCTCTGTTAAAAAGTCCAGGACTAAGTCAGTCATTTCGTCACTTTCTCCAATACCGGGAGTGTCCACGATGGTAGCATATTCCTACGATTAAAACGAGCATTCAGTGAGTATTGTATTAAGTAGTAATCCCGTGGAGATATGGGTTAGAATAGGTCCTCAGTTCCCCTTGCTTGTCGTAAGAGGCGACTAAATGGGGCGGTCCTTCGGATGAGACCGCAAAAACTGAGGCCCCGTGGCTCGACAAAGATCCCTTCCTGCCCAATGATCATAAGTGCCGAGCATAGGCTTAAATTTTGCAGCCCTTCACCGGTAATGGTGACGACTGAATATGAGAGAATTATTCTTGAGAGGGACGTTAAACAATATACAATTAACCAATCCAAAGTCCAAGGACATACATGTAACAGAGAGGTACAGAAACAGAAGCTCGGTCTTGACCCCTTACATACATTGGAACAGAGTAATTAGCTCGTTTTCTGTAAATTAGCAACATATCATATTGTATTTTCTATGTAGTTTTTGGTGTTATATAAACAATAAAATGCTTTCTTTTTTTGTTTCATCGGGTGATGAAGGTAGCAAGCATTACAGAAAAAAATGCATAACCCTCTTTTAGGGTTGTGTAAAATTATATTTAGTAATCTAATTAAGATGCTCCACAAAACAGACTTACATTCAAGATTACCAAAACACAAACTTCTGTAAGATTGATTAATTGTATATTGTTTAACCTCCCTCCTGAGAATTTTTCACTCACATGGAGACGTCACCATTTACCGATGAAGGGCTACAAAATTTAGGTCTATGCTCGGCGCTTACGACCTTTGAGCAGGGAGGGATTTTTATCGTGCCACACCTGCTGTGACACGGGACCTCGGGTTTTTAGGTCTCATCCGAAAGACTGTCCCATTTAGTCGCCTCTTACGACAAGCAAGGGATATTGAGAACCTATTTTAATCCGAATCTCCACGGGAAGATTTAAGTACAGAATCGTATAACAAATTGATAGAGCAAAATATAGTTTATATCTACATTGGTCACTTCAAATTCAAATCATTTTCTAATCCCTTGTTTATACTCTCAATAATATCTCGTAAAACAGATGGCGTGCACCCTTCCGTGTTCTTGGGCGATATTTACTTTCCAATATGAAGTGCTGCTAGATGGAGGGTATATAGAAATGTTCATATTTGGTATTGAAAGAAATATTACAAACAGGATTGTTGGTGTATTCTCAGACAACTGCAAATTAATTCTCAATTCATACAGAAAATAGATATCCGCACTTAGAAAACCACTCCAAACTAACCTGCAGCATTGGTAGAGGCCAGTATACGTCTACTCGTGTGTATCGTTCATCTGACTTCCCAGAGCGGTCCACGCTGACGTACTTGGAAAGTGTCACCTCTGTTACATCATCAAGAACAATTGTCTCACCATTCTTTTTTATCACTTCCGCTCGCTTGGTGTCGCTGTTGAAAATTTGACAAATGGTGGACGTGGAACTAAGGACCTGTCGCGGAAGGACATGCTCTCCCATAATGAGGTTCAGCAAGGACGATTTACCAGCCCCTGTCTCTCCTTCAGAAAGAAAACAAAATCAGAGTAACTCAACTTATTGGAAAAGTAAATCAACATATGCTTTAAAACACAAACTGTAATTAAAGAAAATAATTGTCACTGAGGATTTGAAAGAGCCAATGTTGAGATGTCAGCGTTGACATGTATATACATGTGGCTCAAGTGGGTGGAGAGAAAACATGTCAAAGAAAGCTTCAAAAGGCCAAATGAATAAACATGCACAATCACCATTAAAACAAAAGCAATATTGTAGACACAATCAAAACAAGGTCAATATTGTAGATACTATAAAACAAAGTTAATATTGTAAACACAATGAAAAGGAGAGTAATATTGTAGACACAATCTTCACGAGGTCATTATTGTAGAAACGATCAAAACGAGGTCATTATTGTAGACAAGATCAAAACGAGGTCATGAATGTAGTAACGATCAAATGGGGGTCATTATTGTAAACAAGATCAAAACGAGGTCATTAATGTAGACACGATCAAAAGGGGGTCATTATTGTAGACAAGATCAAAACGATGTCATTAATGTAGTAACGATCAAAAGGGGGTCATTAATGTAGACACTAAGTTTATAGACTGTATATACTTTTTTAAAACATGGTCATTATTACTAATGAATAAGAAATGACATACAGTAATTTGATATAATATGCATCCATTGTATTCTACTCTCTGAATAATGATCAACGTGCATGATGTGTTTATATATAGCACCTTACATCAGATGATTAAAGGGACTGATTCACGATTTTCCTCCAAATTTTGTTTTTCACTTTAAATGATCACAATCTACTTTCTAATACGTTTAGAAGGTTTCACAAAAAAATTAATGATATTCATCATGACAGAAGCTCATTATAGAGAATTTATTATTTGTTTTGAAAACAAAGATTGAGGTGAGTTATTGTTTACGGGGTTTTCAAAATAAATGGATATTGATCCAAGTTTATTATATATATCACATCTCAAGCATATAGGTAAAATGTGCCATTTAAAAGTTAAAATTTGTGATTGTACAAAATGAAGATGTTTTAAATTACCAAATTAACGTTTCACTGGTTTGTTTGTTTACATAAAAAGACTCGAGTCTTTGTTTACATAACACAGAATCAAAGATAAATATTGGTCTTATCCTTGCATTCAGCCGGTCCAAATTTTGGTTGTCAACATCAAATGAGCTATATTTTTAATTCTTAACATCAAAAAAGAAAAACATTGTTTTCGAAAAACGTGAACCAGTCCCTTTAAACTGAATACGAACAATGTATTGTGGACTTTCACATGTATTGTCAAATCTTGAGTTTAAATTTAGCGAGAGTTCTTGCAATGGGTATCATAGAGACACATTTCATAACTTGGTAGTGCCGTCAGAACATACTGACACAATAGCGAATCAATTTATGCTGTAAAGGTACTTTGACCAAATAAATCGTGGAAACATTTCTCTTAAGAACGGCAGAGCATTGTAATGGTGTATTCCATAGCCACATCATACTGAAAAGGAATAAACAGAAACATGTAGATGTTGTCTCTCAAGATCTGTAGTTGTTAATAAAGAGAACAATGGAACAATGTAGTATCGCTAGATCTATAGTTGTTAATGAAGAGACACCTACCAGCCACGACAATGGGACAATGTCGTCTCTCTAGATCTGTAGTTGTTAATGAAGAGATGCCCCTACCAGCCACGACAATGGGACAATGTCGTCTCTCTAGATCTGTAGTTGTTAATGAAGAGACACCTACCAGCCACGACAATGGGACAATGTCGTCTCTCTAGATCTGTAGTTGTTAATGAAGAGATACCTACCAGCCACGACAATGGGACAATGTCGTCTCTCTAGATCTGTAGTTGTTAATGAAGAGACACCTACCAGCCACGACAATGGGACAATGTCGTCTCTCTAGATCTATAGTTGTTAATGAAGAGACACCTACCAGCCACGACAATGGGACAATGTTTCGCTAGATCTGTAGTTGTTTAAAATGAAGAGACACCTACCAGCCACGACAATGGGACAATGTCGTCTCTCTAGCTGTGTCCTGTATGTCTGTATTGTGTTGATGTACCCATTATATTCTTTGGTCATCTCTTCACCAAGATTTTTCTCAAACTGTTTCATCTTCAGCATGTCCAATAGTGAGGAGTACAGATCCGCCACTATATTTCTCACTTCAGCATCTCTTTCAAGGATCCGCCTCATGACTTCGCTAGAGGCCTACAAGTAAATCATCATATCTAGATAAATACAATGATATGTGTTCTGAAATTGAAATATAGCAATGAACTCTTAAATAAACACAAATGTCCTAAGTGAAGAAATATTTAATATAAAGCACAGAAAAATTCATTTTATTTCATTCGGATACCCACTTCCACCCTTACCCGGGGTTGAACTCACGACCTGTGGAACAAAATTTCCTAGCAGCATATGACCATGCGCGCTAGACGCTTGACTATCTGGGCAAGTCCGAAAAAAAAACTTGCTTTCGATGACGATGGAATTCTTGCCACGCTGTTGCACGCTACATGGTCATTGAGATTGGAAATAGGATACAGATATCTAGCGTACATTTAAGAGTGATTCTCGCTTTTAAATGTCGATCGTTTGGCAAAGGAGCAATCTGTCAAAGGTTTGACGCGGCCATGGCACGAGCGGGGTTCGAACTCGTGGCCTCTCAGTTTTGAAGCGAACGCTCTACCACTGAGCTACCGCAATTTTGTCTCCAAAGTCCTTACAAATTGTCATGAAAATGTTGAATCCCTATTTTAGCCCACCCTAGCCCCTCGGGCACTGATTTGATTACATTTATTTTTGCTCTACTTTAACCCATGGACATTGATTTAATTTCAATAAATCTGCACTTGCCCATTAACATGACTACTCATGGTCAAGCTGTTCATAAGGAGAAGATGTTAAGGAAGTTTCACTACGTCCTCTCGTGTAAAACTTTAATCCCCTATTGTGACCCCATCCAACCTGCGGGTGCCACAATTTAAAACTGAATCTGCACTTTCTAGGGATCATTGCATATCAATAATTATGGCCCTGTTGTTCTCGAGATTTCAAAGGTTTTTCTTGAGATTTAAAAGTTTTTTCCAAATATATTCCAACACAAAACCGTGTCCCCCTCGTGTGGTCCCATCCTACCCCTCATTTGAACAATTTTGAATATAAACTATCTGAGAATGATTGCATATTTAAACATGACTAACCAAAAGCATGCAGTTCTTGAGAAAATTTTAAAGTTTATTCCCTGTATACCGCCATATAAATATTTCAGGAAGCTTTCACATTGGTTTCGTCTTCTTTGGTCCAGTGGCCAATGAGCAGATATTTTTAACGGCGCCATATTTTTACTATTTCTTAATCATTGCCCCTTACCAAAGGGTTGTAGACCTTCATCTGACCAATTTTAATCCCCAAAGATGGATTATGTCAAGTTTGGTTAATATTGGTTGTGTAATTCTGAAGACGTCAAAATTGTAATAAGAGATATTTGTCTTTCTCTGTACACTCTGCACAACACAAACCTGTGACTTTCTGCTCTCAGAGACTGATGCATTCTGTTCATCGACAGATTTCAGTACTAGATCTCGAATTTCCTCCAGGTCTTCTAAAGAGGAATAATCGACACCCATTTCCTCCAATATTTCACAGAGTCCATTCAAATCCATACCCAGCACGTCTTCCTTGGAGGGTGTGTCACTTGACATCTGAAAATATAGGTAAAGTTTTCGGCATCAAGAGTCAACAATTATAATACGACTGTATGAGTGTATAATTAAGCCTACGGCTTTTACTTATTATCCATTACCTCTTCGTTTTTGTGCCAAACCTTTGTTTGGGAAAAAACTACATTATATATACACATGGATAGTTACCTATAATTCACCGAAAACTATAGGGGTGTGTCTGTACTAAAGTCTCCCACGGGATGTTGTTATATGACCATGTACATACAGCTGCAATAATGTAGCCCTCTCTTATTTATTTTTTTTTTTAGGGAGAGGGCTACAACTCCTTAGGATCTCCGTAATGGTGCAAATGCGGGAGTGATTCACTCCCGCAACATTTGCGCTCATTCTAAACATTTCCTTACTTTCTTTACGTAAATAAAATATTCTATGTTTCTTAGTCAATATATAAATTTACAACCTGTAACTTAAGATTTGTGAGGCTCTATTCTGCCGTTTTCAACAATTTCGATCAATTCCAATTTCTCGATTCATATTTGTGCGCCATGTTTGATGTACTGAAGTTTCAACTTCCGATTGTCAAGTCATTTGCATATGCCATATAAGGTAGTATTTACATCAATGGACAAGTATGGAGACGAAAGCTATTTCGTCGGTATTGAAAAGGTTTGAATTTAATATCAAGTTAAAAACCGAACAGCAGAGTGTAAATTCTTTCTGCAACAATATGATTTCCTTTCTTTGTCGAAGTGACTCGAGTAACTACATTTTCGCGCTGATTGTCAATGTTTAGGTTTTTCATTAGATCCACCTACGAGATCTCGCGATAACAAGCATGGAGGAGCAGACGAAGAATTTTGCATGCTGTACATTATATTTAATGAAAAACACCTTTATTAGACATGCCCGAGCACAAAGTTGGTACTCCTTTTGGTGTAAACAACATTTGGGACTAATACACAGAGTTTATTATCGGTTATTCATAAAATTATTTTGCACCATTACGGAGATCCTATGGAATTGTAGCCCTATCCCGAAAACGTCAGAATAAAAAAAATTGGATAGGGCTACATTATTGCAGCTAATGTACATATACCGTAATAGCTTTATCTCTGTTACTGATATGGAAAATAATTGAATCCACTCCTCATAATGCGAGATCACTAGTACTCATTTTGCCATTTCGTAAATATACCTGAGTCGCTCAGATAATAAAACACTTGTATGTGTATATCTGTCACTGTTAAATATCGTTTATCTCATAGCCTGTCAATCATATTTATACTTCCTCAAAAAATCACATAGTTGTAGTAATACTATGAAAGTTGAACTTTAAAGTATTTTTAAAAAAAAGGGAACTCTGACAGAAATTTGACAGACTTAAAACACTAATGATACGAACATGACTTTGATATAATAAACCGGCATTCAAAGCTTCTCAAATGTAATTCGCAAAATATGGAAATTGATTATATATATACATTGTTTAGAGGGGTGTGTCCATCATCAACAAATTAACTTTTCTCAGCGAGATGTACATGTATACCATAACACCAACTTACTGTCGTAGATTTCTAAACACGACTTCCGGTTTCAGTCATTCCTGCAATGTACACTACAGCTGATGAAGTCCTACTTGAACGATTACAAACACATGTACAACAAAATCTACTTTCGGTTTGATCTTACGTGTTCTGTGCAATTGTGATATTTCCGGTGGAAATTTTATCTGCACATCTGATGGACTTTCAACTTTACTGTGTATACTAGTATACTGAATAGAACAAGTACCAGAAGAAGCGAGGAGACGGTATAATTTACTCGTATGTTGACTTGTATTTCAATGCATTTTCTCGGAGTTCATATCAAAACATGGTACAATTTTAAAACAGTCGTGTACCGGAGAAGTAAGAAATAAGTTAAAACAAATTTTATTCAGTTTGTGGGTAAAATGTCACGAGTTTACAAATCGATAAAATGTTTAATAGAAAAGAAAACTATGGTGGGAAAACGTAGCTGACTGTAGATATAATGAGAGTATCCTAAACTCCAGATTGCTATTGTATCACAAACAATGTTAGATACTATGTAGTAACAAAAAAATCATTTCAAAATGTTACACAAAATTTTATTTTTATTTCTATTCGTTTCAATCTATGTGTCGGAGAAGAAAAATAGACATTATGTTCTAAAACATGTTCCATAACACTTTCATAATGGCGTTTGGCAAACGAGAAGCACAATGAAATTTGATTTATATTCTACTTTCATTTTTAACCGTTACATCTATATACAGTAACATGACACGCGGTTGATTGTATTGCTGCACACGTGTCATTTGTCCAGATTCATACGCGTCGCATAGTTCACTACTGCAGCGCATTCAGGAGAAAATGGCTATCATTACAATTTGTAAAGATATCAAAGGCAAACATATTGAAAATGTAAATATTTACAAATAGACAATCTATTCCCCCTTCACGTAATTATGTAGTTACACGATGTACAGTCCCCTGAGTATGTACTGAACAATGTGCATGTAAATCCCCTCGGTATGATTATAATAATGTACACGGTGTTCCTCCCCCGTGACGTATTTCCATGTTTCGATAGTCCTCTCACTCCATACCACTATCTGTTTCGCATTATGTAATGTTTTCAAAGTTCAAACATACAGCCGAATTCGAAGGCATCAAACACATGTACTTCCCTACCCAGTTAACGTCACCCAGGAGAAGTATGGAAACCTGGACTTTCAGCAAGCAAGTATCATGATATCATTGCAATCCAGCTGTTACAAATCTGGAACGTTTACACACATGCATCGTTTTATTATTAATAAAACAGATATTATAGTTTACTTGGTGTTAGTTGTGGTTCCTTTTTATAGTCCTGTGGGGATCCGAGTTAGAATAGGTCCTCAGTACCCATTGCTTGTCGTAAAAGGCGACCTAATGGGACGATCCTTCCGATGAGACCGCAAAAAAACGAGGTTCCGTTTCACAGCAGGTGTGGCACGATAAAGATCCCTCTCTGCTCAAAGGCCATAAGTGCCGAGCATAGGCCTAAAGTTTGCAGCCCTTCACGTGCAATAGTGACGTCTCCATAAGAGTGAAATATTCTCGAGGGGGGCGTTAAACAATCTTCAATCAATCAATTTTTAATTATAACTAACTGAACAAATTCCGTCAACATGACACGTGGTTGTATTGTTGCACTCGTGACATTTGTTTGTGAGCAGTAAAACGCGTTCAGTTGCCGTTTCTTCATATATATTTTTTTCTTGTACAGTATTATGTAATGAAATTATAGCAACTTCCGGTAACGTGTAACTATGATGATGACGCTGTCTCGAACTTACTGAGATCGATTTTGATTTATTTTATTTATGTTCTATCTTCGCTAGCCAAGGGTGACGATACAATTGTCATGGTGTTCATGAAAGAGAAACACCGTGCATTGTCACCTTCATCGTCGGAAACCCACCGTTGGTCGCTCTGCGTTTACCTACCGTGGGTCACAAGTCCAGTATTTTCTCTGGAAAGTGTGTCTCGGCTTCTATATGCGATTGGTCGCTTTACAATTTCTAATTTGCGATTTTCAACAAATGAAAAAGCCCCTTACTTCCAGTTCTCGGTAGCATAGAAAAATATGCTTTCGAAGCCAAGATTTTGACTACGTTTAAGTTGGACAAGTTATAAAACTTTCAGCGAGATGCTTAATCTGCATTGTTGAAGCGGAGGGTGTATTTGTGTCTATAAAGATAGGGCTGTGTTACCAAGCGTTTACTATCGTACTGCGTACGAGTCTATAATGTACAGTCTACATGTTCAGCACGAGTTCGTAGTTTAATCACACGGGAGCAATATATTATTTTAACAGACTTGGTATTTCAACGGTTTCTATAGGTATGTTAAACTTACTTGCGTATTTTAAAGTACTGTCGTAATTTGTTCCAGTTGTGTTGTCGGCACAATTTGAACCAGTAATTGTATTGACCTTCGATCTAAAACACACCTCTTTCGTGTAAACACAATTGATGTCTCACCTACGCTGATTACAAAATGACATGTGAACGGGATTGAAAGACCATATCTTAATTCAAATTTGCATCTGATTTTTAAATTGCATCATCCATGACTGATTTTATTCACGTGCCATGAAGCAATGATAATAATAAACATACCAGAGGCGGATCCAGGATTTCCAGGGGGGGGGCACAAATGAAAGTGAAGTATTAGTTAAAATAATCAGTCATTTTGGGTGCCAAATCTGGAGTTTTCATTTTCTATCGTTGATAGTGGCACAACAAAACACACACACTTGCATGGGCGCCGCCATTACAGGATGTGTCACCCTTGGTTAGCAAAGATGTTTACGTTCGTGAAACCTGCGTTTCTGTATTTCAACATCACAGTAGATATGACTATGTTGACTCTCCATAAATTTGCATTTCATATTATGAATATTTGACTATAACGCTGATTTGGATGAAGCAACATGTATCTATGCATACATAATTACTGTATGCTAAAATCGGTGCTGTAGCACAAGCTTGATGATCATCTGGAAACGAAATCAGGAAATTGGAGAGGGACGTAAAACAATATTCAATCAATCAATCAATCTTTTGCAACGGAAGGGAAACAACACTGGATTTGTGGATGGGAAACTTTGATACTAGGACAGATCTCCAAAGGCCCATGCGGGAAAATTTAATTTAGGTCCATTCTTCCCAAGGGAAATACGGGGGTTATGCTGTGACACCGGTACCATAATATACGTAAATGGTTGTGTTTGATAAATAACAAAACATTTTTCATAGTGAAAGTTGAACTCACTGACACTGGAGGTGTTGTTTCCATTGTCTTCGTTTCCGCTTCCGTTTTCTCAGGAGCTAACTGTATGTCTGTTGTTTCCGCTTCCGTTTTCTCGGGAGCTAACTGTATGTCTGTTGTTTCCGCTTCCGTTTTCTCAGGAGCCAACTGTATGTCTGTTGTTTCCGCTTCCGTTTTCTCGGGAGCTAACTGTACGTCTGTTGTTTCCGCTTCCGTTTTTTCAGGAGCTAACTGTATGTCTGTTGTTTCCGCTTCCGTTTTCTCGGTAGCTGCCACATCTTCTACAATTTGATTTCTCTTTTGAAAGGCACTGACAGAAATGAGTTCACTGCGTTCCCAAATCAAACACATTCATACGAAGCCATTTTATCTTCGAGATCTTCTCATGAAATCACATCTTGTATATAAAAAGTATGGTATCTTGGAAATGGCAACTTTTCATTATTGTAATATTCATGTTAATTTCTACGCACCGACATACAACAATTTAAACACAATTTTTTTCTTCATATCGAATGTTTCCTACTCAAGCACTCATGTCGAAATTCATTGAGCTACAATACAATATGAATAATTATATTTCTGTTGCAATTGGTCGTAATATTATTATAAAACTCTGAGAACATATGGTTGATATCTTTTGTTTAATATTTTTAGTAAGACATATATGCCGCCGTGGTGGTATAGAGGTATAGCATTCGCCCCGCATGCAGAAGGTCGGGGTTCGAATCCCGGCCGTGACAGACCTAAGTCGTTAAAACAAGTAGTGACAGTTCCATCGCTAAACGCACGACATCAGGTGTGAATATAACGGGTCCTCGGAGATGACCTTAAAAACGAATGTCCCGTATCACAGTGGGTGTGGCACGCTAAAGAACCTTCAATACTCAATGGCTGTAAGCGCCGACCATAGGCCTAAGCCCATCACCAGAATTGGTGACGTCTCCATATGAGTGAAAAATTCTCGAGAGGGACGTTAAACAATGAAGAGTTCCAGATAAGGTGCGTATCAGCGTAAATACTCATTAAATTTTACCAAATACGCATTTAAGTTGAAAATCATGCGTATAATTACTCATTAGCGAATGTAAATACGCTTTACACTCCCAAAGTAATGCTTATTAGTCCGCGTATTTGTGATACATGTAGTATGATATAAATATGAATTATTTATTCATATGAATTGAGGTTAGCCCAGGGCTTGATCATACATGATATTTAGCGCTATGAAATACGTTTGGATGACAATCACAATTTTGAAAATTTGGAAGAGTTAACTCAAAACACTATTATATGGGCCTACTTGTTATACTTTCTTTCTTAAAGAGTTAGTGTGCGGTCGAAAGCACAGGGAAATAAAAAAAATTGTAATATCGATCGTGGACGAATGATATACAAAATTGGATCATAGTCATGTGACTTGAGTGTCTGACATATTCAAATTTAATGCATCAATGATAAATATCAAATTCCAAATGACAATGAATATTTTTAATAAAAAGAACTACAAAGGATTGTCCCTGTAAATAGCTGGAGCGGCCTTTTAGTATAAACTTTAAGTTCAAGTTTAACGGAAGAAGTATCGTTTATCTGGTGACATCTTCTGTACAAAAGAGCAAAGATAATCAGTAAATTAACAAAATACCCTTTTGAATTTTTCTGAAAAGCAAAATACTCATTGATTTGAAAATCAGGGGGTAAATACTCTTTGTGGTAAAAAATTAACTGGAGCTCTGCAATATACAATAAATCAATTTTAAAATGACTTCAGTGGACGTATTTTTTTTTTCCGATTCAATATAAATATATTCAGACATGATGTAGATGTTGTTAATGTACTTTCCCCCACAGATTAACGAACATTCAAAAATGCTCCAAATAGCTCAGCGGTGGACAAAGTAGAGTTATAATTCAACTTTTAAAAAAAATCTAATGTACACCAATGTTTTCTTATTGATAATCCTTTCTTGGGTCAATATTTATATATTCACCCAAGCGAACGTCACAAAGGCGCTTGCTTTGTACGGAAAGTCATTCGGAGTATAACAAAAGATGATTATTCTATATAAATATGAGGAGTAATGTTTGCATGAAGGGGTTTATAAAATGAAAGCATGAGATAATATCCGTATAATCAGTTTAATCAATTATATGCATGCAAAATTATTGACATCTTATTTCACAGTAACTCAGTAGTTAGAGTCGTGAGCTCGAGACACATTGTCTGATTGGTGCCATTGGCTGTGTGAAACTCAAGACGTACACATACGTATATGATTGCTGCTGGTGACATCTCCATCAAAGTAAAAATTCTTGAAAAGGATGTAATCCCGTGGGAATAGAGTAGGTCCTCGGTACCCCCTTGCTTGTCGTAAGAGGCGACTAAATGGGGTGGTCCTTCGGATGAGACCGCAAATACCGAGGTGTGTCACGATAAAGATCCTTCCCTGCTCAATGGCCATAAGCGCCGAACATAGGCCTAACTTTTAAAGCCCTTCACCAGCAATGGTGACGTCTCCATATGAGTAAAATATTCTCCAGAGGGGCGTTAAACAATATACAATCAATCAATCAATCGAAATATGTAAAACAAACATTCAAAGCTGCCTGAAAAGTGCAATATTCAATGAGCCCAGAGGACGATACCGGGTCGACCATCTCTGTCTACAGCTAGAGTACAAGATCGAACCGAAAGTGATAAGAGACGCGAGTTTTCATTGGACGACCACAAACTAATAAGCAATAGTATCGAGTTGGGAATTCTCAACATTTTTTGGTTCGATGTTCAATACTAAATTCATCTCGAAGCTTCGGGAGCTCAATAACCATTGAATAAATCCTACATTGGTATTTACATGTATATCAAATCTTACCTTCACTGATGATATCTGTTATAGAGATGGAGATTTCTTCCCTCATCAGGCCGACTGTAGAAAGGAGATCTAAATCAACAAATATACAGATCAATCTCTGATCCACAATTCCCTTCTTTAGATCATCCAGAAACCTAAAGTATCCGACCTCTGTTCCAAAGGTCAATTGCAAAAGGACACTTCCGGTCTTACAGTGGACGCTATCTACACCGTACTTCCTTCTGAGTTCTAACAAAAAATTCAAAAATCTTTTAAGTACAGTAATCTGTGTCTCTGGGTGTATATTTGCAAACCAGTGGATTTTCTTCTTCATCTTTCCAAGTAAATGAAAGGTAGATTCTTTATCATCCTCACATGAAACTCCCTGGACGTATTGTTCAAAACTGTCCTGTAGATCACATATATCTTCTTCCGTTGACGTTTTATTGATAGCCTCAATCATTGAGTTTAAAGTGTCCTTTATCATTTCTGTATATGTGTCTACATCCTTTTGTTTTGAGGATTCATTGGCTTTTATACGAATTCTAAACCACTGAAGACGATTTCCTGAAGAAGAAAAATTAAAGTATCAACCCAACAGTGCAACCAAAAACAGTGTTCACAATGCAAACACAAAATGATCATTCATATGGACATTTTTTAAAATCTTTTAGTTTTTTTTTTAAATCTTGACACAGCATTCAATTCGATTTCCATAGAAATATGGAGATCCAGCTCTGGGTGAGATGCAAGAAAATGAACGAATCCAAGGGGTTTTGATTAAATCGGACGTCTGAAATCTCTACAGTACATGTAGAACTTGATGATAACAAAGGTCAAAATCAGATGTTCTCTACAGTAAAACTTGGATATAACAAAGAACTTTATCGGATGTTCTCTTCAGAAGAACTTGGTGATAACAAAGGACAAAATACGATGTTCTCTACAGCAAAACATATTCAACTTGTTACCCCTGCCCTGATGCCAGTGACCCACCTAAACAAGAATTATCTCGAAATGCATAAAAAAGACAAACGTCAATTTTGATAAACGTGTTATGAAAAGATCGCTTGCCCTGGATAGTTGCAGCAATCGTCATTTAAAGCATTGCAAACAACGCAGTCAATAACCTTTAAAGTAATACTAACTCAAATGTATCTTCACCTTTTCTTCCTGAAACCGTTGCTTCTTTCACAGCTTCCTCTAGAGATGTGAGTCGATCTCCAATCGATTTATGCTTCTCGCACTCTTCTTTAAGTTTTCCTATGACTGCTTCCTCGTGTTCTTCTTCCAAACACTGCGTCTCAATGTTTTTAAGGCTTTTCATATAGTTTTTTCCACAATAAGATTGTAGTCTGCGACACACCTCATCTATCAATGACCAGTTTTTATCGAATTCCGCTTGTGAAATGGACGCTGAATTGGAATGTCCATACACAGAGTTACGGATTAATCTTATCCTTTCGATGTCGTCGCCCACAGTTTGATCTCCTGCAGCAGGGAGGGTACTCCCACCCCAACCTTTAGTTGGGTGAGGAATCTTTGAACAAATGTTTCTTAGCAATGTGTACAGCAGGGTAATGTCAAAATCGTCATATCCTGAAGATCTAGCATTTCTCAAAAGAAGTTCTTGGTCACTACGGATATGTGAATAAATTGGTGATGACCTCACGCTGTTATAAACATGATTAGGAGATACCTCTTTCTCTAGAATGTCTCTGTACGTCTGTGTTAGAACTTCGTTTATTGCCATTCCGAGCTTTGCAAATCTGGAGCGACCAGCAGCATCTGGCCCAGTAGCCATTGTGGTACTTCAATTACCCTCTGTAAAACATCAACCCTTCTTAAACAAGAATACGATTTATAATGGAATCTTTAAAAAAAATGCATGGTTTGAACAAGCATTTCAGTGATGCCTGACAATTTCTCTATAATTATTTTGCTGTAGTAATTAGTCCTGTAAAAATGTATTAATAATTGTACTACACTGTCCTTTGGACAGAATTTATCAATGTGTGAATTTTGGTTGGTAACGTATTTTTAAAAATGAAAATCATTTCGTATATTTATATTCTATTTTTATTTCTAACGAAATTTCCTGTCGTTGGAATATAGCCCCGTGGGGATCTGTGTTAGAATAGGTCCTCAGTACCCCTTGCTTGTCGTAAGAGACGACTAAACGGGACGGCCCTTCCAATGAGACCGCAAATACCGAGGTCCCGTGTCACAGCAAGTGTGGCACGATAAAGATCCCTCCCTGCTCAAAGGCCGTAAACATCGAGCATAGGCCTAAATTCTGTAGCCCTTCACCGGCAATAGTGATGTCTGTACGAGTGAAATATTCTCAAACGGGGCGTTAAACAATATTGTAATCAATCGTTAAAATAGACGTGCCTTAACGCTCACTACAGTAACATACCCGATACAACACAATGGACAAAACAAGGTGGAATTTTTTTAATTTATATTTTGGAAATAAATTATTCTTAGTTGTTGTTTTTTAATACAGCATCATTTTTTTCTCAAGATTTTGATCTCACCTTTCGGACCCCACAGGAGGGATGGGGTGCAGTGACAAAGAATCTCAACTTTAATTTCTTTCCCTTTTTCAAAATATATTTTATGGCAAATTTGAGAAAATTCAGAGAACATCATACAGCCAACAATGGACAACCACCATTCGCAATCAGTTGCTATGACAACAACCAAGGAAATTCCCAGGATTTAAAATCTTCACGTGGTGATAGATCTTTCTTCAATAATGGCCCTTATGGGTTGTCTTATATTGGGGGCACTTAAAACGGGAATTTATCGAGTTCACTCTTTTCTTACCAGCCTATCACAGAGAATTATGTCCTCTCTATATCAATAGTACCTGTAAATAAGTACAGTATTCAGAAAATCAAACAGGAGCAGTATAAATTTAGAAAAAGCAAACAAGACTGTGGAAGAGTTATCTAGGACTCCTCCCGCAAAATTGTAAGGGTATTGGTCTAATTTAAACTACACTATGTTCCTCCATACCTGTACAGGTCCCTTTATGGGGTCACCAATGCCAGTTTATTACTAGGCTTATACATGCATATGCATAAAATTACAATTGTTTTCGTAAATGATTGTCTGCATTTATTTGTATACACGTACGGAAGTACAAACTGTATGTGTTGTACAATGTCGGCCTACGAACAGGTTACTACCGGTAATTAGTGTAGAAATGTACTCGGGAATATGTTCCATACCCTGAACACGTGTACGATTATCATTATAAATCTGATCTTAACCATGAAATGTAACTTACTTTGGGAATCAATTGCCATCGGCCTATTCTTCCTATGGAACGACATATGGATCATTAACGCTTACTTTCAGTTTCAAGCCAAAGTGGGCGTGTGATTCAAACAACATCTTAACACAGTATTTTGTGGTTAACGTATTTCCTTTATTTTAGATTTGTTATTCTTTACAAAATATGGTACTGCAAATAAATATTGATCTCAACGACCTCCAGATTCCACAGTAGATTGGTTAGAGAAGTTTGAGGGGCGGATTGAACAACTAATAGCAGAACACAAAGATATTCTAATTATGGGCGATTTCAATGTGGATGAGTACAAGACAAAGCGTTTAAAGACTATCATGAAAAACATTGGATATCAGCAACTGATAAAAAACCCTACACGTGAGACTAAAGACTCCAGTACTTTAATTGATCATCTTTATGTGAATAGTCCGGATAAGTTTTCTTCGTCAGGAGTATTCCCAATAGGATTAAGTGACCACAACTTGATTTACGCTGTAAATGGTAAAATTAGAGCCGGTGCAAACAGTCACGTTCACATTAAATATAGAAATTTTAAAAACTTAAATGAGAGCAGTTTTCAAGAAGAATTTACTAAACACTATTGACTGGAGTCCCATATATGAAATGGTGGATATTGATACTATGTGGCAATTCTTTTATTCTAAATTTTTTGAAGTGGTGGATAAACACATTCCTCTAAAAGAAAGAAGAATTAACTCACGTTCAGAAGAATGGATAAACGATGACATACTTACAGAAATGCACTGTCGTGAACACCTCTTTAAAAAGGCGACACAGAGTAATGATGGTCACGCGTGGAACCTACACAGAGCATCAAGAAACAGGGTGACGAAAAAGATGAGGGAGGCAAAACATGCATTTGTTGAGGAAGCAATTTCCCAGGCAGAAAACAAGCCCAAGGACATGTGAGACAAACTTAGGCAATTCTTACCATCTAAGAAAACGAATACAAACTGTACATTTCTTAAGGACAATAACGTAATTTTTAAAGATACAAAGGATATTGCCGAATGTTTTAATAATTACTTTTGTAACATTGGTCATGAGCTAGGAAAACATTTTGATGACACTTTACCTACAGTTGAAGAACAAATACCTAAAAATTCTTATACAATACCAGGTATAACTGCAGAATTTATTGCAAATGAGATAAAATGTATGTCTACATCAAAGGCAACAGGTTTGGATGGTATCTCTGTCAAACTTCTAAAACTCTCATCAAACAGTGTATGTGATATTCTTGCATATATTTTCAACTATTCTATATCTTCATGTACTTGTGCAGATGACTGGAAAAAGACACGAGTTGTACCATTTTTTAAATCAGGGGATGAATGTCTAGTTAATAATTATCGGCCTGTATCCATTTTACCCTGTGTTAGCAAAATTTTAGAAAGGCATGTTTTTAATTCATTTTATGAATATTTGTCAGTAAATTCTCTAATTACAGATTGTCAGTCTGGTTTTAGGCCAAAACACTCATGTGAAAGTACTCTTATTTCTCTAGTAGATAGATGGCTTAAAAATATTGATGAAGGTAAACTTACTGGTGTACTTTTTATAGACTTACGGAAAGCATTTGACACTATCAATCACAAGGTTTTATTACACAAACTCAAGTCATTTGGCATATGCAATGATACTTTTGAATGGTTTAAATCATATCTAACAAATCGTACACAGAGAGTTATTTGGAAAGGCAATTTATCGGATGAAAAAAATGTAACCATTGGAGTTCCGCAAGGCTCTATTTTAGGCCCATTGTTTTTTATCCTGTATATTAATGACTATCCACAAGCACTGAAACAGTCTCATGTAAATATGTATGCAGATGATACTTCACAAGATGTAACAGATAAGTCAGTGGAAAATATTGAGTCAAAGATGTGTGAAGATCTTCAGCTCAGTATAATGTGGATTAAGGAAAATAAATTAAGCTTAAACCTGTCTAAAACTCAATGTATGCTTATTGAATCGGCACAAAAGTTATCAAAGTATCGAAAATTAAATTTAGTGATAAATAACCATGTCATAGAATGTGTTCAGGAGTCAAAATTACTTGGTATTATTATTGATGAAACTTTGTCCTGGAAAAGTCATATAGAATCACTTATGAACAAGATTTCCAAGAGAATTGGCATTTTAAGAAGAATAAGATATTTTATGTCAAACGATGCGCTGCTGAAGATTTTTAATACTATGATTTTTCCACATTTTACATATTGTTGTACTATATGGAGCAATCCAAGAAATGCTGAAAATGTGAATAAGCTTTTTATATTGCAAAAACGAACTGCAAGGGTAATTCTTAACATCAGAAATTTTGAAACACCATCTAATGTCATGTTTACAGAACTTAACTGGTTGCCTCTATCAGATTACTTTGTCTATAGAAAAGTCATTTTAGTGTATAAAGTTTTACATGGTTTAATGCCAGATTATTTAAATGTTTTTAAATATGTATCAGAAGTCAGTCAGAGGCAAACTAGAAATTCTTATTCAAATATATTGTATATACCCAGGGCAAAAACAGAATATTATAGAAGATCTCTCAGCATTTCAGGGAGCACAGTGTGGAATGCCTTGAGTCAAAATATAAGAAACTCAACGAGTGTTGCGTGTTTTAAGAGAAATTATCTTAGAGATTATCACCATACTTTTAAAGCTTCATTTTGTATTCTAGTTATCTTACATTCATAATTATTTCTTAAGTTTATATGTATTCTACTTCTTTTAATCTGTGTTTATTTTACTAATATCTGTCTGTATGTATGTTATATGCAGGACCATATTGAAAACTAGCGTTATCGCTAAATATGTAATCCTGGATAAATAAAGGCTTTATTATTATTATTATTAATTTAAAGTACCCACCAGGCTCCCATACTCTGTGTGTGTGTATTTAACTGTAAACAAACCCCTCACGCCCGATCTAACCATCTTCGGTCTCGGCGACCGTGAACACGAAGCGGGTACCTGTATTAACAAACAGTGGACGTTATATCTCATTACTGTGAGTACTGAAGGTAAATCGAATTTAGTAATATAAAATACAAGTTACTGTACACATTGCTAAGAAACATTTGTTGTTTATGTTAAAAGGGAATGCAATACGTGGACCAAAAACATATGTTTCTAACATTAACTTAATATTTTAGGTTGAAACACAAATTGTGTGTTTTTGAATTTTTTTTTTTTAAATCTGGAAACCTGGAAATATTTCATTACAAATCTTATTGCTACAGCTGTAATGATAGGCCGAATGTTAGACTTGCTTAAATCTCTATGTTGTTTTTATTACATTATCATTTCATCCAAATTTTACTGTGTTTTAGAAAACTTAAATGTCATCAAGCTATGTTTGGCATTATCAAAAGAATTAAAGAAAGCACTGATTATTAAAAAAAAAAAAAAAAGAGAGACATGAGCAAGTCTAGCCGAATGTGTATGAAATATCAATTACTGAAATCAGACCCTCTAGCTCTAACCATTCTCCAGTGTAAATTCAAGTTCAAATTCAGCAGAAATTCAGCGTGGTCTGAACAATTAGATAACGTATAAGTTTCATATATGTACCTAATCCAGTGAGTGACAACAAAATATCAATGTCTTACATGTAATTAATCTGATGACAGTGGCGGATCTAGGACAGAAAGGTATGTGGGTGGTAGTGATTTTAAGGAAGTTAGCTCCTGATCTTTTGAGCACAACTGCGTAGGATGCTACAACTAAGTATTTACTGGTTCAACACTGATCCCCTCGGTGTAAACATATTACAAACTCTATCCAGTTGAAAAAGAACTACGCACGCTAACTCTGGATTCCCGCCTACATTTTCAACTCGTATATTTTAAAAAGTTTTGTAATTTTGCTAATGATATTTTTTTTAATGCAAAGTAGAATCCATTAGTAATTGATTATTAACTTTAATACCAGAATCTATGAAGTAATTGCTCGTAATTTCAAATCCTTTTGATTAGGGGGTAGAAAAATATGTTCCTTGAAACCGGGCTTTAAAACGTCAAATATTCTTAAATGCTTATTGATATAATTAAATAACCAATTGATCTGTCAAACTACTTTATATCATTGAGTAAAAAATGGCTACTTTTCATTTCTCACACTTTAACCTCATTTGCGATTGGTCACAGTGTGAACCCTTTCGCTGGGTTTTGGTCTGTTACAAGCATATATATGTTTTCTCCCCGTGAAACAAAAAAAGTTCTGATATAAATTTGCTAAATGACAATTACCGTCAAAAAGGAATTTGTGTTTCACGGGAGGGGGTGTTATAAAAATATTTCCCGTTTTCCATTGATTCCTATAGTGAAATACGTGATTTTAACACAAATTAAAAATATGGAATTATCTCTCCCTGTTTTGTCAAATAAATCAACTTTTATTAAAAGTCATATAAATATCTATATTGACATAAAAAATCATTTAAAGATGACATCTTTTCACAATTGACCAGTATGCAGGTGGGCGCGGCGAAACAATACTATCGTTCGCAGTTCTTTTGTGTCAATTAAAATTTTGAAAGGGTTTGGCAGGGACTATATTTTGTGGCGAAATGATTGATTAATCAAATAATTCTCAATCTGCATGATTTTACAGTTTCTGTTTCATCCAATATATCTTCTATTTGTATACTCCTGTAAGTGTATTTCAGTTTTATAATTCATGATACAAATGCATGTAGTTGAGACTTGGAACTAGTTCAAATGTTGTAATCTATGTATCAATATTGGTTGATATATTCTTCCAAACAAAACATCGATTCTTGATGAAAAAGTCTAAATTAATTTCGAAATCTTGTATAAAAATTCACTATTTTGCCCAATTTAAAATTTGATCACTAACTCCCCACTATTTAGCTCCAGTTTAAATCTTCAAACAAGACTTTGAAAATTATGTGAAATTTTAGAAATTGACATTACTATGTCCTTTTATCGATAAACTCTCAAATTCAATATCATGAATTTTTCCGTATATCAAGTGCAAAAAGGCCATTATTTATTTTGATCACTAGTATCAAACTTTCTGGATCTGCCGGAAACAAAATATTCATGCTCACAAGTTGTATGTCTTTTCGTTTCAAAAGCTCGGTACAACTTCACAGCGATGTTACTTCCCTTCTTAATCTTTTTTACCAGCTGCATCGCTAGCAATTATCGGCGATAAGTTCGATTTGATATGATAATTAGACCCCTACCGTATAGAAGCAACTCTGTCACTGGGTTTTTTTTTATCTTAAATCGTCATGGTGAACTAGATTTATCGGCGATGATCAATCGTCAAATATCGTCTATTGTTACGTGTATCTATCCACAGGCACCCGAATTTCTATCAAGAAGTCGCTCAGTAAAGCCAAAGATTGAAGCATCCTACCCCCTCTATATATTGTAGCGGTCAGCCGGGTTCGATCGCCGGTGGCCAGTTAGCTCAGTTGGTAGAGCACTTAACTAGAGAATTCAGGGGGCCCGGGTTCGAATCCCGGTCTGGTCCGTTGCATTTTCTCCCTGTTACAATATAGATACATTATATTTATATATAATGGGATGTGGGATTTTTCAATCTTGGGAGGTAGGATTTTTCAATCTTTGGCTTTATTGAACGACATATTGATAGAAATTCAGGTGCCTTTGATCTATCAGTAAGGTCCATGAAAATTATTCTTTACTAGCAGAGAACATATTAATTCGAACATTATAGTCATATATAACCAGTATACACAGTGCAATATATTGTATTGATTTCTTATTTTAAAGATGGCGGAGTGGGAAATCCTTTATTACAATCTTCCATTAGCTGGGAGGGCAGAATTTATTCGTTTGATATTCGAAGAAATGGGAATATCATACAGTGAACCAATTAAATCCTTTGACGAAATCCGGGAAATGGTCTTTAACAACGGCATCGGTGGGTTCCCTGTCCAATTCCCACCCGTCCTCAGAAAAGGTTAGTAATCCTAGAAAAGAGAGCTATTCACTTATCAATGTATACATATATCAACGATGTGAAAGAAATTAAAGTAATTGTAATGATTTCCAATGTTTAGAGAGAAAAAATAGATTAATTTATATGGCAGTGTTAATGTATAAACGTAGATGCAAATTTATCAGATTTCAAAGATGTGATATTCAGTACAAGCAATTTCACACGAAATCTGTTACTGCGCGCTAAATTCTGAATTCAAGCTTTGTAAAAATAATGAAATATCCGACATAGAACGTTGAAGGACAGTGTGCGAGAGAAATATCGGAAGTAACTTAGTTCTCTATTTCTATTTCAGGTGACTTTCATCTTGGACAAACACCTGTAATCTGTAAATATTTAGGAGAAAAATTTGGACTTGTCCCCAAATCGGAAGAAGAAAAGTGGCAAGCGGAGCAAGTAAATGCTACCATACATGATTTTGTAGCAGAAGGTAAATTCGGCGCGTGACATGTATGAGGCGGAAAGACGTTTCATCTAAAAATATCAAATCTGAATTCAAATTCATATACAAAAATTATGCGAATGAAATATAGTTCAAAAATTACTTTTTTACCTGAATGTTTATCTGTCAGATTTTATGAATACTTTTTTTTTTTTTTTTTTTTTTTAACATCGATTTGATGATTTCGTCAGTGCCTTTCTGATATGTGATAAGAAAACGTGAGACAAAAAAATTCGATCTGGGAATTAAGTTTGGAATTAGATTAATGGTGAATGGCACTGCATTTTATCCAGGACGATTGGCTTTCCACGGCAAGAGGTGGATAGATTCTTACCACAATCAAAAGGAGGAGACACAGCCCTACATTGATTGGGTCGCCAAAGAGAGGATACCAAAATGGCTGAAATATTTTGAGGAAGTCCTGAAGAGAAATAATGATGGGCAAGGGTTGGTACTTTATAAAATATTCAGATTTAAACGTGTCCCACCAAATATACTTTTGTTTCAATTATTTATACATCAAAAATAAAATATTATCAAGACTTGATTTGATTAAGAGTCCTTTTACATATCTTCATGGATATTTTTTTTCTCAGTTTCCTATTCGGATCAGAGTTGACGTATGTAGACCTGGGACTACTTCAATGCCTCCGAGGTTGTGAATATTCCTACCCTAAGGCGTTTGAGGCAGCGGATTATTGCCCTCTGCTGAAGGCTTTTAAGACCCGTATGGAAGCCCGACCTAAGCTTGCAGCGTACTACAAGTCGGAGCGATACGCCAAGCATCCACAGGACACCAACAGCATGATGTAAAGATCTGGATGACTGCCCATCAATCTAGCGCTTTCTGGTTCCTTATATTATTATAATTGTTTGGAAAGGAGCGCTTGCAAGATACTTGAATGTCATACTATTTTGTTTCATTATCGTAGTTCATCCATACTGTAGACATTATAGTTACTAGGCTATTACTGCTGAATTTAATGTTGCATTGTTTCATTAAAACAGAGGTTTGCTTATAGAGAACTTTCTTGATCAAAGCATCAAAACATATCAAAATAGTGTTTCCTTGATAGAACCATTTTCTCATGAATGTGGTGTAGTTGTGATTGATTGATTGATTGATTGATTGTTGTTTAACGTCCCTCCCGAGAATATTTCTCTCATATGGAGAGGTCACCACTGCCGGTGAAGGGCTGCAAAATTTAGGTCAATGCTCGGCGCTTACGGCCTTTGAGCAGGGAGGGATCTTTATCATGCCACACCTGCTGTGACACGTGACCTCGGATTTTGCGGTCTCATCCGAAGGACCGCCCCATTTAGTCGCCTAGGAGTACTGAGGACCTAATCTAACCCGGATGTCCACGGGAATGTTGTGAAGTCGAATAATGTGCTATGAATCTTGATAGATAAAGTTCGTCTATTCTAATAGCTTGGAGTTCCTACAGAAATGAAAGTAGAATGTAAATATTAAAAATAAATTTCTCAATTTTGAAAATACATACAAGTATGAATTACAACGACAAATACGTAACGGAATCCTTCGCATACAGATCAATAAAACATGAATATACAAACGTTTTACTTTATTCAGTTTAGCCACCTGGCATTTTAAGCATGCGATAGACCCGGATACTGCATGCCGGAAATCTGTCAGAAAGCATGCGGGTTATACAATGTATGCCATCATCTTCATGGATCACTTGGACCTCCCTTACATTCGTCTCTTATAACGTAAATTGTTTATATCCAAGTATTGACAATTAGTGTAGATTTTTCCATTGGATTTGAAAATTCTTCTTTATAACAAAGAATTCCTAATATGCGAGTTAATCCTTATTAGCAAGTTAAACTGTAAACTTGAATTATTGCTCTTTTAAATTGAATTACAGACATCCCGGCCGATTTCAATGAATACATTACTGAATTGATGGGCACTGCAATAAAAGAACTAAATACTTTTATTCAAATAAAAGATGTACATGTGTATTATAAATTAGAAATATCTTCAATTAGAATTTATTGATGATATCATTTGTTAATTTTTAACTCAATGATGTAGTGAATTGAATTATATTTGAATATTCATGTATTTCAATAATTCAATGAGAATTTGCTGAATTAATGCGCACAGTAATAAGAATAAAACATCGTGAATTCACTACTTCGTTAACCCATAGATGTCAGCACAGGGGAGGGGGGGGATTAATTATTACAATGGTTGATTTGCGAAGTATGTGTAATAAGGGAATGATGTGATTTCTATAGTAATGATCTGTTTAAAATGAATATAAAATAATGTTCTCAACAAACAGAATATCGTTCATATAGTTGTCCACAAATATGCTTCAATTTGTTCTTCTTATTTGCATAATCAATGATGAATGTTAATGAATATATTAAGATAAACGATCGTTTTAAATATCATAATGTAATATTGTCTATAAGGAACATGGTTGCAAGGTAAAATTGATTCAAAACTAAAATCATGAATTGAAGAAACGAACAGGCATATTTTATTTATTCAACAATTATCAAAATTTGTTTCTTCTATAAGATCAAAATCAAGCATTGGTGAACATAATTGTTACAGGGTAGTGTAACGAAACAAAAGTAGGTTTTTAAGTTTTAAAATTTCACATAATTACCAATGAAGTAAACCTCTTATATTAAACAATATTAAAGATTCAAGCAGTAACTCTGGAGCAAGCATTTCGGAGTTTATTGGCAACATTTATTAATTTATAAATATGTATAGATATTAAAGGTGCAAGCAGTCACTGTGGAGCAAGCGTTTCGGAGTTTGTTGGCAAAATGTATAAATTCATAAGTATATTTACACTGTAGATATGAAAGATTCAAGCAGTAACTCTGGAGCAAAGCATTTCGTAGTTTGTTGGCAATTTATGATATAGATATCAAAGGTGCATGCAGTAACTCTGGAGCAAAGCGTTTTGTAGTTTGTTGGCAATTAATTTATTCATTGAAAGTGTAATTTTTTTTTTACCGTAATACAGACGTGACCTGGAACGTAAATCAGTATAAAATTCAGAACATCCTGATTGTGGCACTTAAATAAACAAGGTCAAAATGTAGAACGTCTGGCAATGTCGGGGAGTGTATGGTGGCGCGTTTGTATCATGAAGAAGTAGAACCAACCACAATTCTACCGTAGGGGTGAGTTTCATGTTGCACACGTTCATGCTGTAGCCATATACACAATTCACACTAAGCTAAGACACAAACTTATTCAGACATAACTTTATAGACCTCTATATTTTTGCGTAAAAAGACGATGCATATCTTTTTTTCTTCCTTTGTAGAAATATTCTTATGCTCGAAACAATCTTTTCAATGACTTTTTGTAGACTTCACTAGAACATTATAGGAATTCACTTTTTATTTGGGGTACTATAAAATTTGCCACTAGACTTTAGCGTACAAAGTGTTGGTTGTTGTGCAGTCTATATTTTTCATTATAACTGCCATACTAGAACCACTGTATGTATTAGTTTCATTTACAATTTGTTTGTTTGACTATCATAGTTGTTACATTTAGGAGAAAAATCGATTTACAGGTTGTACGACATTTTTCCAATCGCTTTGATTATTTGTTTAATTAAATATGCTCAAAACTTTCTCCGATGAGACATAAATCCCGAACATATTCAGTCTTATTTTCTCTCACCGCATGCCAGCTCATACAATTCGTGTCATGTACTCAGCAAATTTTATTCTCTAGAATATCTAAATAGTTGTTCATTGGTCATCAAGCCTTGGCGGACAAGTTACTCGATTACAATATATACAGATCGTAGGTAAATACACAGGAGAACGGAAACTACAAACTACTCAAATAGTCTTGGCTTAACTCAAATACTTTTATAATTTTTTGAGTTGACAAAAGTCGACATTATCGAGGTCTGAGGTCTAAATCTCCTTCATGAAAATCGTCATTACGCAAAATTTTCCGGAAGCTTCACCTCCTGATCATCACGGTAATTAGTATTTCAGAGGAATGTTGCACCATTAGCAAATTATTAGTAAGTGGTCAATTCCTACAACATGGCGGCAACGATGACTGAAGACCGCCAGTGCCTCAGTGTTCGACTTCTGCCTTTTTAAAATGGAGTGAACATGATTACAGGAGTGTACATATTTACTCTAGCTATGCCTTTTAATGGAATACACATCATTACGTATTTACTCCAGCTATGCCTTTTAATGGAGTACACATTAATACTTATTTACTCCAGCTGCTCCTTTTAATGGATGAACAGGATTACATATTTAATCCAGCTATGCTGAATTCTTATAATACATAATTAATTGATTAGAATAACATCTTTGATCCGCGCCGGTAATGTTATGTCGCTACACAAAGCGTTTGTTTAGCGACATAACGTTACCGGTACGGGAGCGGATCAAAGATCTGATTTTAATCAGATTTCGTTCAGAGACACACGTGGGCCGAGATAGCAATGGAACGAAGCTGATCTACGATAGCACTGACAGATATGTGGATATATTTTTATTGTACAACATTTTACATCCTATGATGCCTAGTGTAAAGAATCACAGAGACAAATCATGGGAAATTGAGCTTGATTATGTACCCTATATGGTTTTCTCTCAACTATCTAATTCTTGAACCATGTGAGGAACTCATTAGGGAAAAACACTAAAAATCAATAATTGTATAACTATGAAAATGTGATAATACATTTACACACACCGTGATTTATATTCATATGTCTACAATACAGAAATGCATAACCACCCTTTAAACAAATGTTAGTTTCCAAACAATTCTCTCATTTTCACATATTTCTTTCATTTTTGTTTAAAATTAAACTATCGATTTCACGCCTTTTTTCGTCATTGAGAATTTTTCCAAACTTTTACAGAATTATATTTCTGTCATTTTGGAAACAAAAAAATGAATTTTGCAAATTAATCGTTAAATGTCTTTGCAATAGTTAGACACAAAATTACTGTACAATAACTGCAGGTGTACGAAAAACCCAAATAATTTTCTGTTCGGACTTTATTTTTTCATGCAAATTGAACACCAATTTTTGATACCATAACTATGTACAAGTTATTCTTTTATTATTATGATTTTTCTTCCTTTATCATTTTTTTTTAATAGTACGAGAAAATTGTATAGTGTAAGTCTACAAATGCAAAGTATTAACGTTACATGAAACCTGTTATACAGCAAAGCTCACACAAGGACGAGACTTTTAAAGTGCATTTACATACATGTAGGAACATAGAGATATACACGGTCGTACATATAATGAAATGGGGGTCTTGTTCTCCTAAGCAGTGAGTGGACAGTCAGCCCCTAGTTGTTGACCACGTTCGAAGGCTGAGGACTTCACTGCACGTTCATGGCGATTTGATAAATTATTCACGCTTAAAATGCAGTATTTTAACTATAATGGATGATGTACAAACAATACTCCAATACACAGAATTTAAAAGTTGTAATGGCCGGTATAAAATAGTTTACTGTTTATTTCTAAAGATTATAGGATTTTCAGAATAACTAGGAAAGTTCAGATGGAGTACCAAAATAAAATGTTTCAAATCTGAAATGAAAATCGTCAGTATTTCATATAGATCACCATTAATAGCTTACTTCTGACAGTGTCTACTGCAGGAAGAGCTACATTTGGTTTACACTGATATATATGCATGATATTTATATACACTAAATATCAATAGACTGTAAAAGAGTGTCTTTTCGTGCAGCATTTGGACCAAAAAATTAATCACAAATCAAAAAAAAAAAAAGTAATTATCGATAACTACCAATTATAATTATAAGTCCTTGGAAAATCGATTTCACTCCGCGAGATGGCGCCAACCGTTCAATGAACCCAAAGTTGTTAAGTTCATATAGATATCTCCGTGACTTTAGAAGATAGCAAGGGTTGTCTGTCGCTCCCATTAAATCTGGCAGGGGGTGGTTTAACGCCTTTGTCAGACGATCCTCGACACACGATGACGTGTTGTGGGTTACATCGGATGAATTTGACCAAAACTACCACGAGGCATAGAAGAGTTCCACAAAGGGCGACAATTAGAACCGTGACCGTTGTCTGTGATGAACTTCCCTGCAAGTCTGTGGGTTGAGATCCTGGAGCAGATTCTTTTGCGTATTCTGAAAATTAGAAATGAATTGTTTCTTTGTTGGAACTTGGACTGTGACATGTAGAAATAAATCAATACACGAATAAGATAAATCAAATCTTCGTCAACAAATACATTCATAATTGTTTACTCAAATACAAGAAATCATAGTTTTAAGATACATTCATTGGCATTTCTAAATATTTAGTTGCTGCAAAGAATGTTCATAACAATCTTAACTGTGTGATCACTGCATCAGACGTTCTTGTTGATGAATACACTAGTCCTGCATTCTAAGTTTGGCTAAAATACATTTAGCCGATTAATTTCTTTACCATTTTGTGCATCGTTCTTGGATACGGCTCCGAGGCCAACTTTGACACCGTTGGTAATTGCCTCGTATTCTTCGTACGACCACGTAAAATCTCCACAGGTCGGAAAGTTTTTGGGAGGTTTGACTTGTTCTGAATGAAGTCCCTCCTTAATTATCAAAGTCATTCCCTCCAGTTGATGCGCTTCCATGTGACAGTGCATATACCAGTAACCTTTAATTACATGTATTTACATTAAAAACTGAACAGTTCGGGACATTTCCATAACAAATAAATGGTATGCAATCTGCCGAATGACGTTGTACTACTTGGCAGGGGTTTGATCATTCCAGCGTTTGAAATTTTTCATCGCTTGCAACATGGACTGATCAAATTGAAAATCTGATGTAAACGTCAGTAAAAATCTATTTATAGTAGATTTGTTAATTTCAGTCATTAAAAGATGAATGGTTTCTTTGGGCAAATTTAACACTAAATACAAAGAGGTATTAAAATGAATGTACTCTTTTACCCACATACCCGGATTATCTAGCGGAAACCTAAGCACAACATAGCCCATCCTTGGCACCACAACGGTGTCTTTCAATGGCGGGTTCCGTAGATTTTGGCCTGGAACGTTCCCACCTGCCCACTCATCATGTATCCAGCTGGGATATTTACAGTCCTTTCCTCTACATTTTATGTCGGGCGTATCATTAATAATCAGTCCTGTTTTGTGATCCACTTCCGGATACCCGATCTTCAGGATGTGCACGTGATGACCGTGAATGTGTATGGGGTGGTTAGTGGCTCCGCGAAACGTATCTGTAGAAAATAAAAAAGTTCATGGCGCACTTTAAATGTCCTGTAGCTTAAAGAAGTATAATTTTGAAAATTTGATATTTAACGAATACATGTTTAGGTTGTAAATACATGATAGGGAATATATCACCCCCCTCCCTTGACTCCATTGTTTATATGCCTCTATAATACAAACAGGTGAAAGCGACTGATATACATGTACCGCCATCAGAGAAAATATACATTTATTTGAAGATTCAAAAGCAGATTTAATTTTGTAATTGTTTCTTTGATAAGAATGAAAATCATGCAGAGACTGCAAATACCCCCAAAGTACCCTAAAGTATTTTTGTAACATGTTAATGAAGCAGCCATGCAATGAATGCCTGATTAAACTCTCCGTTCATTAATTTGGATGATGGATGTAGAAACTTTTATCACATTAAGCAAGCTCACTAGCAATACAGAACACGTTTTTGTACACAGGTGCTTGACGTTTAAAATGAAAATATACATGTATAATTCTATCACAACCATTTTGACCAGTACAACTAATTACCAAAGAGGGATGAACGGACCCATAACGATTTAGAGACTCAAATAGTAATATTTATCAATATTGATTCATTATAGTAAATAAATTATGCAAATAACAAGTCTTTATAAATATACAAATGTCATTAATATGTCTATTTTTTTTTTTTTTTTTTTTTTTTTTTTATCTAAACCACATTAACGCGTGTTTGACGATTTATAATAACAATGTTAATTTGGGTAGTTAGTGGCACCGATCAAAATGGCTGTGATAGTGAAAGTACAAACGGTTTTACAATTTTCAGTCAGTTGGAGCTATTGCAGACTTCATTTTATGAATTGGGGTAAGAAATTCATTTTATAAATGATATCTTATGCTGCACATTTTACATGGATGTAATAGCTTGTTGCAATGCTCAAACATTCTGTGCAGTCGCATAGTGCCAGGCCCCAGCAAAAAGTCGACCAAAAAATAATAGGCATTTTCCGAATTAATTTCTGCATATCTTGGGAAGTATACGGAATTTCGGGATGAACTTTGGTAGTAATGTAGATTGATTATGTATGAATGTATTGAAATACAAAGTAGAATTATATATCATTTGATTTATTGTTTTTACATCGGCTGTTAACTTGGGTACCCTATATTTTGAGTTTTATACCTCTACTCTTTAATAGTAAAGGAGTAAAGCGCACTTCGTATGCAATTTCGCCTACACAAATACTTTTTTCTTGAATATAATTTTTTACAAATATTCTGGTATACAATGTCAGTTTATACTTGTGTTAACCCAAATTACTTAATAAAGATATCTATATGTTGATAGTATCTTTATTTGATAAGCATAAACATCACTGTGACTATATATAGTAGATGTAACGTAATGGGCATAAAAAATTGCAAACTGTTGCAAAAGGCCACCCTAAACCAGAAATAAAACACTGAAATTGTTTTAATTGACTAAGACTGTACATAAGTCCATTTGAGGAAATTTAGTTTAAGGTGGCCTTCTTGTTGAAAATGGATAAAATATGAAAAAATCGTTCTCAAAATTTACTTTGAGACTTAGTAGCCTGTCAAACATTAAACCTGGATGGCCTAATGGTTTAGGTGCTCGGTAATCTTACACTGAAACCATACATTCCGAGTTCAATTCCAATATCCCCCCCCCCCTTTTTTTTTTTTTTTTTATTTGCTTTTCATTTTTTGGGTTCGTTTTCTTGAGAGGGTGTGTGTGTTATAAATGTAATACATTATATAACAAACATTATTCATTTTCATCATAACTTCCAATATTTGCAAGTTACGACTTAAAGAAAGGGAATTTATTCCGAGATCACTGTAGTTCCGTTTGTTTACACTAACATGTTCCCGTGTGCACAGGATTTTTAAACCGTAATGTGGCTGACGAAAAGCTAATAAAACAAACACTACAGGAAGAAGGGCACAAATGCACAGCATGCATTAAGTAAAAATAGGTAAACGGAGGAAAAGAACTGTTATACAGTTTGATTTCTCAAAAGTAAATATAAAAACTCATGTAGCAACTGTCATATATGATATTTAGGCAAAACTAAACACTCGAATTATCAACCAAAGGCAACCGAACTGATGAAATATATTAAAGGTGCTGCAGTTATGTCAGAAAAAGACAGTGACTTAAGTAACGCCATATGTAAAAGGGTTGTTGTGTGATATAAATGCACCTATGAAAATGTTGTACTGTCCATCATTCCAAATAAGAAAATGGTTTATTGATTAAAGAATGACTCATATAAATGTCAGCAATGCTAAACTGCGGCAGTTATTTATCTTGGTTAACGAAACATAAAAAACGTCGGCCTTATATTTAAATATAACACGCCAGTCTATTATTAGAAACCGGTGTTTTCCATTTAGATTTCTGAGTCGGCCGTTTCGTCAGCAAATGCGCTATACCTCTTTGACCCCAAGCGATGCAATTGCCTGTGACCAATACAATAATTGTCCGGAATATGAAACTATAGACATGATTCTAAAGCAAATACATGTATTTCAAATTTAGTGTACAGTTATGCAATTCTATTAACATTAGATCCTTTGATCCGCTCACGTTTATAGCTACACAAGGTAGTAATGATATGTGAGCGGATCATAGGATCTAATTTTTAATTAGATTCTTGTGTAGCGATACACATGAGCGGATCAAATTATCTAACTTTCATGAGATTCTTGTATAGCGATATACGTGAGCGAATCAAATGATCTAATTTTAATTAGATTGACAGTATATATGAAAAAAATATTTACGTGCCCCTTTTTGACTCACCTTTATTGACGAGAATCATCTGTACGCCCGCGTTAAGTGGTAACTGATCATACTTCAGGGTGTGAGTGCACTCACAATAAGCTCCACAGTCATGATCCTGGCAATCATTGAAACAGGTGCGCGCTGGCGGGTCATAGGTTATCTGTTGTTGCGAATTACGTCATTAGAAGACAAAATGGTGACAGAATTTTTTTAGTATTGTACAGAAACCAGTTGTATAAATTTGTATAAACATTTACAAAATATAAGCAACGATATAGACAGCTAAGTATCTATGAGTTAAAAAAACAACAACCCTGTTACGATTCTAGATATCTTACGAATTAAATTTTGAATAAACTCAGCAAGTTCATCTCACTCCCAAACACCCAAGATTATTTATCTATCTAATCATACTTTCGCCTTCCGAAGACAACCTTGAATTTATAATTCTATCTAATTGTATAGATGGTATAAATAGCATGACATTGTTTATAATTTTGTCTACTTTATAGATTATCAGGACATTGTTTATAATTCTGTCTAATCTATATATTGTATGAATTATCATGACATTGTTCAAGCTTGTTTTAATCATAGATTGTATGAATTATCACGACATTATTTACGCTTGTGTTAATCATACAATGTATAAATTATCATGACATTGTTTAAGCTTGTTTTAATCCTAGATTGTATGACTTATCATGATATTGTTTAAGCTTGCTTTAATCATAGATTGTATGAATTATCATGCTAATGTTTAAGCTTGCTTTAATCATAGATTGTATGAATTATCAAGACATTTTAAAGCTTCTTTTAATCATAGATTGTATGAATTATCATGACGTTGTTTAAGCTTGCTTTAATCATAGATTGTATAAATTATCATGCCATTGTTTAAGCTTGTTTTAATCATAGATTGTATAAATTATCATGACAATGTTTAAGCTTCCTTTAATCATAAATTATATTAATTATCAAGATATTGTTTAAGCTTTTTAGCCGAGTTGCAACGAAGTTGAACTCGGCTATTGGTTTGGTGATGCGGGCGGGCGGTCGGGCGGTTGGGCGTCAACAATTGGTTTCCGGATGATAACTCGAAAAGTTTAAAATCTAATCAAATGAAACTTTGAAATATTGTTGGGTAACAGGTAAGGAAGACCCCTATTGATTTTGGAGAAAAAAGGTCAAAGGTCAAGGTCACAGTGACCGAATATAAAATGAAAATTTCAGAAATATTTGGTTTCCGGATGATAACTCAGAAAGTTTAAATCCGAATCAAATGATACTTAAAGATATTGTTATGTACCAGGTAAGGAAGACCCTTATTGATTTTGGAGAAAATGAGTCAAAGGTCAAGGTCACAGTGACAAAAATAGATTTAAAATTCCAAAAGGATTTTGGTTTCCGGAGGATAACTCGAAATTTTTTAATTTGAATCAAATGAAACTTGGATATATTGTTGGATACCAGCAAAGCAAGGCCCCTATTGATTTTGGAGAACAAAAGTCAAGGTCACAGTGACCGAATATAGATTAAAAACTTCAGACAAATATGGTTTCTGGACAGTAACTCGAAAAGTTTAAAACTGAAATTAGTTCTTCACAATTATAAATATACCACATCATTCCTGGCTTTACAATGTATCCCATGCAACTCGGCTCATGCACCCCTGGTTGCATATACTGATTTTTTAAATCATAGATTGTATAAATTATCATGACAATGTTTAAGCTTGTTTTAATCATAGATATCTATAATGTATCAAGACATTGTTTACGTTTGCTCTATGTATAAATCATCATGACATTGCTTAAGCTTGTTTTAATCCTAGATTGTATAAATTATCATGACATTGTATAAGCTTGCTTTAATCATAGATTGTATACATCATCATGACATTGTTTAAGCTTGCCTCAATCATAGATTGTATGAATTATCAGGACATTGTTTAAACTTGTTTTAATCATATATTTTATAAGTTATCATGACCATGTTTAAGCTTGCTTTAATCATAGATTGTATAGATTATCATGACATTGTTTAAGATTGTCGTAAGGTAGACTTACCTGTGGAGGACAGGTGGGGAATTCAAATTTGTATCCATTTATGGCTGCCATGAACGGGCTGCCTCTAAATCCTGGAAAAAAAACAGTATGTTAATGATGAAGGTTTGTCATCCTTCGGGCAAAGTAAAAGATATGCACCATATGTGCATCTATTTTCTTTAGTTTTAAAACGTGAGGGTCGTAGGGCCACATTACTCATTCTTCCTTACAATGGTAACAGTTAGCCAAAATGGAAGATGAGGAACATGAATTAAAGGGGTTAGTACATGTATCAATGGCAAAAATGAAAAATCACTTCATTCCCTCAACTGGAAAATCTAAATGTATTGCTTTTTAACCTATTTTTGACCTATGTATGACGCTCGGGACAGTAAGGGTTTGCTAATTTGTTACCATGTCAACACCTATGGTCACACATATAGTTTTTTATTTGAGTTCATATATTGACTGTGACTTTCACTATTGATACCGGGCGTTTGGCAAAGGAACTGTCACCGTTAATGTTAAACGTTCAAGGTTTGGTGTGGTGCCGGAATCGGAAGGCGATTGCGAAGTGAGCGCCGATATGCTGATAGAAATGAAGCGAGCGTCGATATGCTGATAGAAATGAAGCGAGTGTCGACTCCACTAGGCTACAGAGACCGGAAATGAAGCGTTCCTCTCTCTCTCTCTCTCTCTCTCTCTCTCTCTCTCTCTCTCTCTCTCTCTCGTCCCTTCTCCGTACATCTTGTCAAAGGATGGTTTATTAACAATGTTCTGTACCTGTCTATGTGTACCTTTCTAACAAATATACATGGATTTAAACACATTGATAAAACATTACCTGCATAGTGAAAATTCAGGAAATCTTCCCGAATTTCCTCGCCTTTTGGTGGAAGTGGAACAGGTTGTCTGCTGATCATTTCTTCTGTTGACCGGAAGTCAGCGGTGGACATACACATGATGTTAGATTCAACAGGGTACTGTCTAAATAACAAGAACTATCTTCAGTATTTACAAAGAAATATTCACATTCCATATTCTTCCCAAAGCAATGACAGTAATTCCACCGTCCTTTGATATCATCAGATTTTGCAAAACCGATGATTTATTTAGATTTATGCATGATAGGAATATGAATTTTGTTGGAGTCTATTCTAATAGTTATTGTTCAAAATCTTGTTAAAAATAAAATATTTTAAAAGTCTAAGTCATAGATGAATAATTAATATGTTTCAAAATAGTACATCCAAGGACAATAACTGTTTTTATCTCTAATAAATGGAAATAAATTCACTTTTTAAACTTGTATCAGATAAAACTGCAAGTATGGAGTTACTTTAAGTTTGTGGTCAATCTGTAATGAACAGATATAGCTCCTAATTAAGTCTACAAGTAAGCAATACTGATAATAACAACAACAATGTTTACAACATTGTAAATCTGAAGACCAAAACGACTTGAGTTTCAACATTATGTTTCACCTCAATACAAGTTACAGGATACACCCAGTTCCCTTCAATCCCGATAGTTATCAATAATCATGTTGTATATACTGTACAGCGGGTTTTTTCCGCGGGTCTGAAATTTGGCGATTTGCTGGCCCAAAGGTATGCTAATAATTTTAGGGGAATAAATTTTGGCGGAGAATAAAGAGTTATCTCTCTTGCAAGTACTGAAGTCGCCATTGGGTGCATATTTGGCAAGTGAAATTTTGGCGGAAAGCTATCAAACCGCTAAAATAAGCCAAATTTAGCACCCCGCGGAAAAAAAACCCCGCTAAAGGTTAACCAAAGGTTAGTATCTCATAAAATCTTCTGAAATAGGTTAATCTCAGCTTATCAATATATTTAAAGGTGTGAATGTGAATAATTCAAGAAATATGTCCTTCAGGGTTTGTTTTAGTGGTTATAATGTAGATATAAGAAACCTCTTTCGGTTTTTGAAACATGAGAGCTGATATACAGGCACATTGTGCCTCTTCTCATCAAGGATTTAATGGAGCCTGTGAATTTCATCTCATACAATTTTAAATACTGAAAGTAAAATTGCTAAGTAATATTGAATACTACCATTTCGCAGGATGAGAATTTTAATACTAAAGGGAAACATATGTTTTCAAAGGATTATGCTTTTCGGCCAATCCGATTCTAGTATTTTACATGAAATATGAAAGGTGAAGATAACAAACAGTGATCAATCTCAGAACTCCTACAAGCAATACAAAATAGATAGTTGGGCAAACACGGACCCCTGGACACACCAGAGGTCTGATCAGGTGCCTAGGAGAAGTAAACGTCCCCTGTCGACCGGTCACACCCGCCGTGAGCCCTATATCCTGTTCAGGTAAACGGAGTTATCCATAGTCAAAATCAGTGTGCCAAGTATAAAAAGAATAAATGCATATCATCAGCCACACCATTTTATCAATTCCTACGCGTAACGTATATTGTCGTCTGGTCATAGAACGAATTTCGTCTAGCACAACTTTAATGGATTAGACAAACCTTCAGCTTCAGCCTCAATTTAAGATTTTACTATCTCTGTGCCTTTAACTACATGTACGTGTTGGAGTCTTTGTTCTTAAGTTTATCCAGATGACATTTAGTACAGAGCAGTGCAGGCATGACAGATATTTCAAATAACCATTTACTTGAATGGACAGTTGAGGACTTTGCACACATTTTCCCTGGTACATTCGTGTCGCGTAGGTTTTGGTAGTTCCTCTGGGGCATCCTCGTATCTCAGAATAGCCATGGTCCTGCCGGGATAATAGGGATCCTGAAACCACATACAAATGTATGCGAATTTTTCAATATTCACCAATATAAGTTCAATAATTCTACATTACACGTACAGATTTTTTTTTAAAAGCTCAGTGGCGTAGCTACACAGTAGCACTGTATGCACGTGCTTACAAATACTTTCGTTAAATTGTCATTACATATTATGAAAAATGTCCTCAGCTTCTGGGGGGAGGCACCCTTCTTACAAATAGTTCGAACCTAGCTACGCCACTGAAGCTTGTCGTGTTTAGCAACAACTTTAATGAGAGAACTTGAGTTATCTCTTTGTTTACATTGTGGAAACGTGCTGACATGGATATCCTTATGAAAGCAGTATCCTGAGTCCCATTGTATAAGATTTTCTTCACAAGTATGACCTTGAATATGAATGGTATTTGTACTATTCAAAAACCATTATTCCTCATATTAACACTGATTAAAGTCTCTGTATCTTAACAAAGAAAAGATTTTCAATGTGTTTCATAAAACCAACAGGTTTAAGTTGCTACAATTTTAATAAAAATTATGTGTGAATTAATCAAAACGCCTAGTCAAATTGAGTAAAAAAAAAACCTTATGATTCAAGGTTATTTGAAACGTTAATTAAAATCATGATGAATAGTCTTTCTACAATATTTATATCAAAATACATGTATGATATAAATAACCGAATTTCTTATTTAGTCCTTAAAATGCATAATTTAATTAGACTTGTTTACCTAAATTGTAGTACCATGTGGACGTACATATATTACACCGGGTATGCTGTCAAAAAAAACTCGTGAACTTTATTTTGTGTACAGGTCTTGTCATTTTTATGTCATTTTTAATCTCTTTTTATTGATACACCACACCAAGTAGAAAATTCCAAAAACACAAACAAAAACAAAGAACAACGAGTATTTCTGTTTTTATGCCAAAAAAAAATAGATCATTTTTCTGAATAAAGATATCATATAAATGCCTTGTAAGAGTTGTGTGTCAATTTCATTAATTGCAATTTTCATTCATTTGTTTGTTTTGTCATTCTGTTAAAGATGGAAAATCTTGTTAAATTGTATTAAAATTAGTACGTTGATTAGATCACAGAAAAATTATCTCCCCTGGGCAGAACGGCACTTTGATCAATGGAAATTAAGAAAATTTTCATACCATACACTTTCTACCAATCACAACAGAGAGTTCTCAGTCCGAAGACTGTAAATCACTTCAACTATGTATACCGTCTTCCACGGAAGACGTTAATGATATGATCGAATAATTCTGTTTTATGTGCTTTCCAATTTGCTAAAATCGAACAACTGCATCCTGGGGTAAATAGATCGTTATTTTCACTTGGATTCGGGATGAATAGTGGTTACCCCAAGATGGGGTCAAAATATATAATGAATTTCAAAATCAATACGATTGGTTTTTTGTTTTTTTTATCATATAATTGTATTGTATGATTGATTGTATATTGTTTAACGATCCCTTGAGAATTTTTCACTCACATGGAGACGTCACCATTGCCAGTGAGGCGCTGCAAAATTTAGGCCTATGCTCGGCGTTTACGGCCTTGGAGCAGGGAGGGATTTTTATCATGCTACACCTGCTGTGACATGGGGCCTCGGTTTTTGCGGTCTCATCCAAAAACCCGCTCCATTTAGTCGGCTCTAACGACAAGAAAGGGGTACTGAGGACCTATTCTAATCCGGATCCTCACGGGAATCATATAACTGTGCCCTCTGGTGAGAGAATGGAACTAAGTAACCTGATCTAAAGATAGCCGATATCAGATTTAATACGTTTGGTAAGTTTTACATATTTAATAGCCGATATCAATGTTTTGAATTATTTAGTCATTTAATTTTTGTTTTTAATTTTTTTTTTTTAAATCGCGCGTCTTTACTTTCCTTTACGTGCGTCTTGTAATCTAGCTGTAAACATGTTCAAAGATTATTGACCAGTTATCGTTTGGTTGACACTAGTGACCAGTTCCGATATTTTTAATTTTCAGTCATGTAATAAATCAGTTATTGACGTTCTCTCGGCCAGTATAAACAGTTACCCCCCCCCCCCCCCCCCCCCCCCGCGTTCTGTGAATATTGTACAAGCACTTCTCGGGTAATTACAGCATGATACTAACCTCAGAAATGTCTACACTTGTACATATAAAACTTAATTTTTGATGCACCAGGTGCCCATTTCGACAAATAATGTCTCTTCAGTGATGCTCAAGCCGAAATACTGGAAATCCGAAATAACAATAAACTTGTAAGAACTAGAAAGAAAAACAGAGTGCCAAAGACTGGAGTCAAATTCGTCTAAGGATCAGAGCTATGCACGAGGGAGATAATCCTTAATTTTGAAATGAATTTCTAAATTTTATCACAGCAATTAAATATACATCCGTATTTTGAAGCTGGTATGGTAAGGTATTCCACGTGACTGCAGCAATATTAGTTTGAGTTTGTATTTCGACTCAGTGAATAAGACTTAAGTAAATATCATTTCAATGGGAAAAAATGTACAGAGATATAAAAAGCTAAAACCAGATTGTTTTGTATGATCTGAAAGTATTTACAAACATATGGTCAACACAATATTAAGATAATCACACAATCGTAACAGCTCTTACATTGTGTCTATCGTAAACTTCTGTAGTTTCTGCCCGGATGTAGTAGTTTTTCCTAGGGTCACCATCTGTTTTAATCAGGATGTCAAATCGTTCACCGCTGGAGATGACCACTGACTGCCCAGTTTCCATTTCTACGTCATTTCCGTCAGTTGAGATCACGTGGATTGTATGCTGTTTTAAAAGTAAGATATCTTTTTTTTAAAGAAGTCATAACAATATACATGTATTTTAACTGACCCGTGATATCTCCTGATTACATCAAGTATTATTATTATTACATATGGAATTTTATCCTGTGTATTGTTTGAGAGGGAGGGGGTAATTGTAATGGACATTGTACATTTTATTTCATGCACACTGATTTACATATTAAATATCAATTCCAGTTGAATATTTCACGTACCTCATCAATTGAAAACCGGAAGGAGAACAACATGGCTGCATTGATTATCCGGAAGCGGTAGTACCTGTCTGGTTTCACTTTAAAGGTTTCCATAGGGATTTCCGGTATTAATGGATCGAGCGCCTTATTTGGGTAGTAGTGGCCTGTAAAATACAGGAATGCAACAAGTCACACTTTTTACATCTGTAACAAACTGCAAAATAAAAACCCTGAGCACTAGAGCATGACATTTTGAAAATACATGTATATTTTACAAAATAAGAACATATTTAGTAATTCTTTAATAATAATTTAGGCATCATCGATACATTTAAAAGCCTA